>NC_142011.1:35629816-35929816 GCF_049901735.1 Notechis scutatus | reverse complement strand
AGTGGAGCCAGACCCCCCTCGTGCCCCATTTTGGCTTCCTGGAGGCTCCAGGGAAGTTTTCTAGGCCCAAAATGGTGCATGGGGGGTGTCCGCCACCCATTCCCCCACACTCCATTTTGGCTGCCAGGAGGCTCCAGGGAGAAAGAAAGGAAGAAAGGAAGAGAAAGGAAGGAAGGAAAAAAAGAGAAAGAAAGAGGGAGAGAAAGAAAGGGAGGGAAGGGAGAAGAATAAAAGAAAGAGGGAGGAAAGGGAAGGAAGGGAGAAAGAAAGAAAGAGGGAGTGAGGGAAGGGAAGGGAAGGGAGAAAGAGGGAAGGAAAAGTGAATGAGATAGGGAGGGGAGGGAGGGATAGAGGGAGGGAGAGAAAAAGGAGAGGAAGAAAGGACCACAAACCCTGGCACTAGACACAGCTTCAGAGGATGCTTTGAAACAGCATAGCAATCCAGGGCTGGAAGGGACTTCAGAGGTCATCTTGTCGAACCCCGTCTCCAGCAGGAGACATCTGGGTTATTTTGGTGCCTCACCCAGTCACATGACCACCAAGCCATGCCCACCCCTGGATCACATGTTGTGTTGGAAATGTCAACAACAACAACAATAATAATCACAATAATAATTCATTCAATGTATAACCACCCAGTTCTCAGCCCTTTACAATTGTTAAACATTTAAAAACAGAACAATACAAAAACACAAAACATCATGAAACAAAAGAATAAAAATAGCAATAAAATAAATCCAGAGGGGGCTAGAAAGGAAGAAAAGGATATGTCATTCTTTCTGCTTTGGTGAAAATGGGAACGTAAGGCTAAAAAACATTGACAATTAAAATGTAGATTCTTCATAGCAGGTGTGTACAACCTGCAACCCAAAGGTCACATATATCACTCTAAAACTTTAGGTACAACTTCCCTCCATCCTTTCAAGAAATTCGAATGTTGTAGAAAATTAAGAATAATAGAATATGCATTGATACATTTTAATTATCTGTCAGAAAGTTTTTTAAAAATGTTCATTCACAATTTGTCATAGGTAGTAGCTCTACATAGTCCTTACTTCTTGAAGCTAAAATGGCCCCTGTTAAAGCACCACTGGAAATAGAATTCCAGGGATCTTCTTTTCCTCTTGCTTTCACCAGGCTACAGTCGATCATGGAGAAGAGACCACCCCAGATAGCGAAGCTACCTATTTGAATGAAAAATAATTCAAAATTTATAACCAAGTTTTAGTGGTCATTTTTAAATTTGGATCCTAGCAAAAGAATCTAGAGAAATTTTATTTTAAGTTCAAAAAGAAGCAAAATCTATGGTTATAAAAAAACAAATAAAATATTCAAGAATTTAACATAAAAATAAAGTATAATTAATGCCCACCAAAGCTCCTTAGGGATATTCCAATAGGCAAGAACATTTGATTAAAATCTGCATCTCCTTAATTTCTCAAAGCAGTTCACTTAATAAATAAGATTTTTTTTTTCTTTCAAGCTATTCTGGACTCCTGGTGATTATATGGACAAGACCATTTAGTTTCAGTTGCTTGCCACTTTCCCCTTCTAAAGCTGAGAGTAATTGGCTCAAAAACCACCCACGTGGCTTCTGTACCCACAACATGTTTATAACTCTGGTCTCACCACTCCTGGCCCAGGTCTTAACCTCTAGGCCAGGCTAGTTCACAGTTCATACATTAAATGATAACAATCTACCCTCTTTTTAAGATAACTGTTTTGTTCTCTGATGGGAATTGAACACAGACATATTTTCTCACAAATGTGTGTGTATACACATACACACACACACACACACACACACACACACGTATATATACATACATATATACAATATACATACAAGGATACTTGTTGAAAGTATTGATTCTAAATAACTTCATTTCTTTACTTAGACAGGAGAGGAGAAATCTACTCTCTAGCCAGGCAAAAAAAGTTTCTCAAATCTTGAAAGATAATTATCAAGTGTTCTTTTTTCCCTGCTTAGATAGACAGGGCACTTGAAAGAGGTGGTATTCCTTCTCCACCTAGGAAGGAAACACTAAACTAAAAAATATATTGACAAATGTAATATGAGTGTTACCTTTTCCTGATTTAAAAGAAAATAGGCTTTGTTCCCTTCTTTCCATTGTCAAAAGCACAGGGCAGATAATGGCATAGCTATAGTAGCCCTTCAGTTATATACTATATTAAAGAAAAGTAAAAATCATGTCCCTCAAGAAATGTTATCACTTTTCTTTTTAAAACACAGAAGAAAATAATAATATACAATAATAATTACCTCCCAACTGTGGTGCTCTGGTTTTAATAGCTGTCAAACTACCCCGCAACCGGTAATTTACACCCTGGAACAGGTAAAAATACACTATCAAAGTAATACCAAAGGTTTTTATTCAATTTACAATCTACAGAGTTTAATCTATGATCTTGAGACTGATAAACTAAGCCAAGGGTGTCAAACTCATGTTGTTATGGCGGCGTCACATGATGTATCAGGATTTTTTTCACTTTTTTAAAATGGGTGTGTGGCTAGCGTATAACGCATCCGGCCCGCGGGTTGGGAGTTTGACAACCCTGTGCTAAGCTAAAATTCTACTCATCACCATGCTGGGACAGGCGGCAACGGCTGTAAAGAGTTCTTCCAAAAGTAAAAAGGTTTTTTTAACTTTATATTTTTAACCCATATCTGACTTTTTGTAAAATCACATATATTAGACAGGCTACCAATTTTGTTTTAGCTACATGTGATCTCATGCAATTTCCACTTTTGCAGAGCATGGGTGCCTGAAGTCATGTGACTTCACAGCCCCAGAACGTTTCACTCTCGGTGCGAAAAGCATTTGCAAGCTGACAGGATGCTGAAAGCAATGTGATATCGTTTCCATCGTCCCATTGGCTTGCAAATGCTTTTGTGCTGAGAATGAAAGGTTCTGGGTGCTGTGATCTGGGGCAACTTCAGGCACCCACCCGCTTTTGGACAGAATTGGTGCCTGAAGTCATGCAAGATCACCCCCAAAAACATTTCATTCTCAGCACAAAAAGCATTTTGAAGCCGAACGGTAGGGTGGAAAAGAAATCATCCTGCTCTCTTCTCCCTCAAAGTTAACTGCAGCAGAGAGGAGACAGATCTTTGCAAGATAGCATAGCTGATGGATATAAGTTTTATGAGGTCTGTTTTAATTAGTTGTTTTGTTTTAATTATATTGTGGTTTTGATTCTTGCTTGCTGCCCAAAGTTCTTTCTGGTAGATGAATGGCTATATGTGCTTGGTTGTTTAATTAATTAATTAATTGATTGATTGATTGATTGATTAATAATAAATAAATAAATAAATAAATAAATAAATAAATAAAGATACATTCTTCAACTCTGGAGGTTTTTAAGAAGAGGCTGAGCAGCCACTTCTCAAGTGTGGGTTAATTGGTTTTCCTGCACACTGTATAGAGTTGGATTACATGATACTTGTGGATCCTTTCACAATTATATGATTATGATTTCAGAAAAATAGACATTTTTTAAAAAAATGTGCTTCACATCGTATATATAAATATAATAACACATATAATTTTATATATTCAAAAAGAAAAAAAATAGTTGCACTGAATTCATTATTTCCAAACCTCTGTTTTTAAATACTATAGAAAAAGTAATCATAAACTTGTCTCTGTAAATTATTTTAACTCACCACTGGGGAATTTCTGAATCCTTTGATTGCTTGAAAGATGCCTCCACCGATGGCTCCCATTGTGAAAGCACCACCACAATCATCCACTATTCTCCAGGGGCTAAATATATATATATAAATCTTGTAACTTGATCACAGCAAACAATTCCTCAGATACTTCAGCTTCAATGTATTATGTCCACTAGCTTCCTAACAAATACACACACCCCAAAAAATCAAAACAAAAAACAACAGACAGTATATGTTTCAAGGTATTTTTCATTTTGGACCCTCTGCTATAGGCTTGAGGCTAGGTAACAAAACCTTTCAACATTATATGTTACATAAAAGATCGTGTCAGAAGGAAATCAACACAGAAATCATCTGAAAGGCCTAGGATTGCTGATTAAAAAAAAATCATAAAAAAAGATTATTGTGCTTTATCAAATAACATCTATGATAGAAAAAGACATGTGTGATTGAACTTTTATACCACACAAATATTTGGGAAAACTCTGGGAAACAATGACAAATACGGGAGCCTGGCGTGTTATGGTCCATGGAGTCTCGAAGAACCGGACAGTACTTAGCACAACCACCAGCACACAGATAAACATGATGTGCTAAAGGAACACTGGGGTATCTGCCCTGTACCACTGCTGAGGGGAAGAGCATTGCAACATGCTCTAATAAAGGCCCATTTATATTTTTGGTTTACCAATGTATGATGATAGGAAACTTTATGGGAATTGATCAATAGTGCTGCACTGATCAGGTTGGTTAGCTGCTGGGAATTGTACAGTAATTCTGCAGCACCTGAAGACCGCAGGCTCTCCTGCCTCCCGTAGAGCAGGGGTCTCCAACCTTGGCCACTTTAAGACTTGTGGACTTCAACTCCCAGAATTCCTCAGCCAGCTTTGCTGGCTGAGGAATTCTGGGAGTTGAAGTCCACAAGTCTTAAAGTGGCCAAGGTTGGAGACCCCTGCCGTAGAAGATGGAGTAGAAATTGGACGGATGTTTACAGATGACCTGTTTACCAAACCGGCAAAGAGTCACCCAGGGCACATCCAATCGAAAGCCTCGCGCAGCCATTTCATTCCACGTGCCTTCTCTCAGCTAAAAGTCGCTTCTCGGTCAAAGGCCACCCTTGCCACTTTCAAAGGATCCCTTGCCGATCCACTTTCAAAGGAACCGCGCCGGCTCCAAGCCGTCCCGCCCCGACTATATACCCCGAGTCCTTTGCCCTCTATCAGGAACGAACAGCTGATTCACCCAATCCACATCCCCAAAGCGACCGGACATACGCCGCGGCAGGAGAAAGGACAAGGGCGCGGGGCCCAAGGACGGAGCTGGCTGCCGCTCGGGAGAAGAAGAGGAAAAAAAAAAAAGCAGGCAGGGAGAGACCGGAGCAACGGCCTCGGCCATTGCTTACCAAGGCTCGCGCGCGTATTCCTCCATCTTCGTCCCGGTTTCCACACGGCGGCGTGACGCGCAGTCAGACGTTTTACCGGCTTGTGAATCAGGCGGCTTTCGGGCCCCGGCGACGCCAGGCGCAGCCATTGGCTGCCAGTCCTTGAAGGGGCCGGCTCAACTAACGAGGCTCGGTTCCGGAGCTGAGCGGCGCACACACGTGTTGTCCTCCGATTGCACCGGGGACGCCAGGCCGAAGGGAAATTCAGGCGGAAAATTAGTTTGATTCGGGTGATTTGGGATCTCTATGCTATAAATGAGCGGACGGGGGGGTGGGAGGGATTCCCCAAAAGTGGAGGTTTTTTTTAGCATCAAGGCAAAAGAGTAACTCACTGTTAAGTGATCTGCGTTGATCGATTCGGTATACTCGATTCCATGGGTATTTTAAATGTTGACGATGGACATGCTGAGGATAAAACGAAATGACAAAAAAGTCAAGGTTTTATCCGGAGTTTAAATGACGTCTCCCTACCATTTCCTGACTCTTTTGGCTCACATGTGAAGGGGTGAAGTCTCTTTACTGCACAGTACTGTAGGTTCCTCTGAATGGCTTAGGATTGCTGCTAAGAAGAAAAAGAAAAGAAAATAAGATTATTGAGCTTTGTCAAAATCCAAGGTATAAAAGGACATGTGTGATTGATTAACTTCTGTACCATATGGATAATTGTGCAAACTCTGGGAGACTGGAAAATATGGGAGACTGGCATATTAGGGTGCTTTGAGTTGCGAAGAGACGGACACTACTTAGCAACTACATAACCTCCACCACACAGATAAAGATGTTGCGCTAAACTAAAGAAACACTATGGTATATCTGCACTGTAACAGTGCAATGTATCTAACGAAGAGCTTAAGATGGAAAAATTATAAAGCTGCAAAGTCTTCCTCCTGCCTCTTTCTGCCCCTCTGCACACCCTTTCCCCCATATCTTTCTGCTGTCCCTGATCCCTGTCTATTTACACGTCTATTTACACGTCTATTTACACGTGAATTGGACCAGCCTAAGACTACTAAACCTAAATATGGCCATGTTTCCAATGCCAATATAGCCTTTTAATCCCATCACAAGGAGAACAATGAAAAGCCCTCAATGAAAGTTCATCTAGGAAGCAAGAGGCGAGAAATGTACATACAGTGATGACATTTGAAGAGCAGTCTCTGTGTTGGAGAGAGATCCTTGAAGGTATCTGAAGATTGGATCTTTTATGGCTGAATAGGATTGCTCTATACATGCCAAAACTAGGACTGAACAGCAGAGAGCCAGGGAAAGAGCTTTCCTCCTGAGCATGGACATGTGTGTAAATTTTTCTACCTCTGTCACAAAGGCTTTATTTTGGAGATTGATCATGCATATCAAATGAATTCAGACTATACATTGTAAAAGGAGAGCCAAGTTAGTGTATGGTGGCAAAAAAGAATAGCATTTCTTCTGGTAATACCTCTTCTTAATAACAATTTCATTAAGATTTAAATGTGGGTGACGCAGGGAGGAAGGGAAGGGAAAATAGTGTAGTCCTAAACTTACAACCACAATTGAGCCCAAAATTGCTAAGCAAGCCATTTGTTAAGTGAATTTGCCCCATTTTATGACCTTTCTTGCCACAGTTGTTAAATTAATCACTTCAGTTAAGTTAGTAACATGATTGTTAAATGATTCCCCATTGGCTTTGCTTATCAGAAGATCACAAAAGGAAATCACATGACCTCAGGATACTGTCTGCAACCGTTATAAATATGGATTCCTAAGTGTGAAAACTGGTCATAACTCATTTTTTTTCAATGCTGTTGTAACTTTGAATGGTCACTAAATGAACTGTTGTAAATCAAGGACCACCTATAGTTGGTTATACAGGTTATATGTGAGACAGATTGCATCTACCTTATTAATTAAGAATTTTCCCCTCTTCAGTCCAATTTAAATCCTACATCAATCAAGCCACTTCATGCATCTGATATAATGAGCTATAGCTCAAGAAGACCTATGCCTTTTAATAAAATAGTTGGAAATATTGCTTCCAGACTCCTGATGTTTTTGTCAGGAAAAGATACAAACTGTATCACTACATTTCCTTGTCATCGTGTTGAACAAGTACTAAATACTGAAACTAAAAGCAAAGTAACAATGCCACACCTCAAACACCTATCTAGTTCAACAAAAGTAAAGGATTAAAGGCCACTGAGGCTTTTATTTACAGTAACACAAAATTGAAGTATTACACTATATTTACATTATATAATATTTTACATCTCATGTAATAATAGTGACTGTCAGCAGATGGAGGCATTGTTCATAAAAATTATGTTTAGGAAAGGTCTGAGGGGGATGGGAGAAAAACCTAGGTAAAAAAGGAATGTATTTTGACTTTACTTTGGCAATTATTAGATTGCACTAAAATTCACAGGGTTTGGTAATGTGCACTTTGAAAACACATTTTTAAATTGTGTAAGCATGCAATGATAATTAATTAGATATGTTCATTCAATCGTGTTTCTTAATGGCATAACCCAGTTTTGATTGTATAAGCATTTTTGGAATTACATTTTTTATATTTTGACATCAGTCTATTATTTCTTTCAAATATCATTAATACTGTAATAAATTATGATGCAAACCAACCATCCCCAAAGTGATACTCTCCAATATGCTATTGGCTAGCTCATTTTGAAGTTGAACAGATCTGAAAACAGTAACTTGGTTAAAATGTAATGCAAATATCAAACAACGAGCAAGCATTAGCTTTTCAGCATCATTTCTAACATGAATGATAGCTGTTATAAAGCAGGCAAAAGAAGATGGAGAAGGTGAGTTGCAAAAAAAGCAGAACAAGAGGTACAAACCCTCCATATTCTTTGCATAATAAAATGTATGAAATATTTGAGCCAGAATTCCCGAACCTGGAATGCTCATGAATGGAGTACTTGTTCAATACCTTGGTGGAATACCATTTTGTGAAAATAAATTTAAATAAATTTAAAACCTGACCATTTTCATTAATGCTATTGTGGCATTTAGTGACTTTTTGAAATAAAAGCCAAGGAATAAAAACTTTCCACCAGTAGTTCCAGAACTACCACCCCTACTGTCCCTGCATTTTGCTACCAATGTAACATCTTCAAAGAACATTTCAGGCAGGGACTGAAAGATCTAAACTGTTTTTACTGAAAATCCCCCAGATTGGAATGGAAGATACCAGAGGTGGTATTCAGCAGGTCCTGACCAGTTCTGGCAAACCGGTAATGGAAATTTTGAGTAGTTTGGAGAACCAGCAAATACCAGCTCTGACTGGAGATTTTATAGTATCCTTCCCCTGCCACGCCCACCAAGCCGCGCACACAGAACCGGTGGTAAAAATATTTGAATCCCATTACTGGAAGATACATCTTATTATACTTGGCTCTCCACTTACTAGCAGTTGTAGATAGGCAATCCAACTCTAAGCAAATGTATTTGAAAGAAAATCTGATGGGCTTTCTTTCTAGCTTTAAACTGCATATTGATGAAGATTGTGGACTTGTTTAATGACCTATTCATCAGAAGTGTACTGTGTACTACTACAATAATAATTTTCTATTCATTTTGTATAAGATTCAAAAAAATATCAAATTGAAAACTATTTTCAATGGACAAATAGCAACTGAATCATTAAATTAAGAAAGCTTCAGGCATATTCTGATTTTACATATTATTATTGAGAGAAGTGAAATAAGACACTGCATTGCCACCAAGGAGATGCATTTGTTTGTAGATGTGTGAGCATTTGATATACACACTTAAAAAGATTTTGTTTTCATTTCTGCATCCACCCAGCGAGCCAGCACTTAGAGAATTTTGTTTTGCTTTTCTTTTTAGAAAATGTGCAAGTTTCTCTTTCATTGCCTTTAAAAACCTAAAAGTTCAAGACTAAATTTGGTCATGCAGCACTTCAAGATTCTCTGGAATGTCCTCAAGTTTCAAACTCCTCTGATAGATATCAGCTCCACCTCCTGTTTCGTATGATTGGCTTTCCTCTGCTTGGCTGAACTGTTGTCACTTTTCATTGGTCAGTTTCTCTACATCTGCATAGTCATTATAATCCAAGCTGTAAAGGGGGTTTTGTTTCTTACATATAACATTTCAACACCTCTACAGTACCAGAAAAAAGAACTTGGTTTTGCAGAAATCCCAACTGTTTTTTTAAACTTGCTTTTTAATATATACACAAATACATATATACATATATAGAGTGTACTCTTGCAACCTGCCAAGATGTCGAAAGTAGCAAAATACCGACGGCAAGTCAGTGAAGATCCAGATATTGACAACTTATTATCCACTTTGTCTGCAGAAGAGATGGAGGAGCTAGAAAAAGAACTGGATTCATCTGATACAGATGGGAGCATTCCAGTAGGCCACGAGCAGAGAGATAAAACTGACAAGCAATTGAGTGGCAAGTGCAATCGAGAGGAAACACTCAGCTACCGTGAAAAGGAGACCAAGAAATTTATTCCAAAGGAACAGTCAACGGATGTAAGTTGCTTTTTGGGAAAGGTGCATTAGTATAAGGGGAAGTGGAGTAATGCTAGCTGTAAACTATGGCTAGAATTATACAGTTTGCTAAGTTAAAACATCAGATTTTAGGGAGTTTTGCAATGTGTAAACCTAGCCGGAAAGTCAAAAGGAAAATATTACTTTTCCATAGTAAGATGCAACTCACATCCTGTTTTTCATAAACTTGATCAGTGTAATCAAGTTTATTAAGCTGCCTTAAAGTATATATTTATTGGTTTTCATTGACACAAATATTTTCCTAAAGTTTTGCTGAATAAAACAGTTAATGGGTTTACACTTCTTACTAAATCATGTTTGTTTATCATGTTTATTGAGTCAATCACAATGATTAAGTTCATTTACTGTGTAAAGTCAAAATGATACAACATTATTAACATGAGTAAATGCTATCACAGAGCAGGTTTTTAGTTTCTTGAACTTGGAGATAATTGTCTCACTTAGGGAAGTGAAAGTTGTTCCCCATTAGGTTGGGTTGAAGCCCCAAAACTGTTTCTGGTTCTAGCTTTACAATATTGGGAGTCCAGTCTTAATGCTCTGTGGCTGTGTTGATAATATCTGAGAGTTTAGTTACTGCAAGAGATAAGATGGAGAAGGTCACCCCACATTTCCTGGGTTTGTGAAAGTCATAATTTACTTTAATGATAAATTAATTGAACAAGCTTAAGTAGACTTGTGCCACAATGGTAAGCCTTAAAGTATGGTTTGGAAACCACAAAACTACCACTAGGTTCATATGACTAGGTCAGAATCAAACAAATCACACTATGGATTGGTGGCATGAGTTAACCCAATGATTGGGATTTGTAAAAACATGGTTTACAGTTTAGCATGTTGGGCATGCTAAATTTCCAAATGTCTATTCTGACATTTAATAAATTATTAATAAACAAATCCATTTTACTCTTTTTTCCTTTTATAGCAGCTAACAGCAAAACACTATAAGGGATGTGTTTACATAGTATGCAAAGCCAAATTGTGTTTTGTTTGAAGTTTAGCATTTCATGTGAATTCCATTGTTTAAAAACTATGGGATAGAGTGATACCATTTCCAATCCTTTTAAAGTCTTGAAAAAAAGTGAGATAAGTACCCATGTGATTGTACAATATGTTTATTTATTATAGAATTATGGTTAACTAAATAGCTTGCATTTGCAGACCACCTGAACATAAGCTGTTACATGGTCTGGGTTCATATCAATAGACAAATGCATTTTAGAGTAGTGGTTTGTTCAAATCCAGTCTATATATCATGCCACCTGACAAGGGATTATGAGAGGTAAGCTCTATGCTATGTTTATAAATGTGCCAAACCATATTTTGTTTACCTATGATAACTACATAAATCACAGTTGACTAAATTCTTTCAAAACATTTACCATACTGTAGCTTATTAACCATACATTTTTGACATAGTTTTTTATGCGAACTCAGGGTTTACGTTATGTTCCTTGCGTGGTGAGGCTAGATCAATGGACTTTGTCTTGCCAGCAGCAACCACATTTGCTTGCCCAGCACTAAGTAGAAATGTAGATGGGGAGGAACTGAAGCTATCCAGTACTAAAGAGATCCCTTGAGGAAAAAAAAGAACCTTAATTTGCAACAAGCAAGGCTGGTTCTGTCCATAAGCATAATGAAGCAGAGGCTTCATGTGGTGGATTAGGAACACAAGCCCAAATGGCGCAAGCTAAAAAAAATATATCTAAGGGCAGCTTTTTTTTTTTGCTTGAGGCACAGAATAAAGGTAGTCCTTGATGTACCGTATATGCCGGCGTATAAGACGACCCGGCGTATAAGACGACCCCCCAACATTTCCACTCAAAATATAGTTTGTTATATACTCGCCCCTCTTCCGCACGCCTTCCACTTTTGCACTTTTTTTTTTTTGAGGCACTTTTGTGCACCGTGGAACGAATCCGTGAAGCCGAAAGGAGCAGCCAGCCTTCTCCAGCTCCCAAGGAAGCAGGCTCGCACCGCCCAGGCTCCGCTGAGGTATCCGGCTGGGGCTGTCAGGAGTTGTTACCGCTGGCGCGCTCCAGCGGCTCGTCCTGCCCTCGGGAAGGAAAGGCAAAAAGGAAGAGCCGCGGCGGCGCTTTGCAATGGCAGCAGCGGCTCCTGGTTTTGCCTTTCCCTTCCCGAGGCAACGCGGGACTGGAGCCGCGCCAGCAGTAACAACTCCTGACAGCCCCAGCCGGATACCTCAGCGGAGCTCGGGCGGTGCGAGCCTCGTTTCCTTGGGAGCTGGGAGAAGGCTGGCTGCTCCTTTCGGCTTCACGGGATTCGTTTCCACGGTGCGCAAAAGTGCCTCAGCCGCTGGCAGCCGCAGTGCTTCCCAATTACTATTTGCCGGCGTATAAGACGACCCGGCATATAAGACGACCCCCCCAATTGGAGGCATGTTTTTCAGGGCAAAAAAGTCGTCTTATACGCCGGCAAATACGGTACAATAGTTCATTTAGTGACCGTTCAAAGTTACAATGGCACTGAAAAAATGACTTATGACCATTTTTCACACTTATGACAATTGCAGTATCACGATGGTCATGTGTTTACATTCGGATGCTTGGCAACTGGTTCATATTTATGTCAGTTGCAGTGTCCCAAGTTCATGTGATTAGTTTTTGTGACCTTCTGGCAAGCAAAGACAATGGGGAAGCCAGATTCACTTAACAACCATGTTTCTAATTTAACAACGACACTGATTCACTTAACAAATGTGTCAAGAAAAGTTGTAAAATGGGGTAAAACTCACTTAACAAATTTCTGACATAGCAACATAAATTCTGGACTCAATTGTGGTCCTAAGTTGAGGACTACCTGTATGTTGTCAATATATATATTCTGAGCTACAAACTTGCCAACCACGTGTTAATCTAACATAGTTTGAATTCATCCCATGTGTTAATGATTCAGTATTCTTTATGATACCTATCAAACTGACCATAGCCTTAACAAGTTAGCCCCAACAGGAAAGGCTCATCAAATTAGACACATTTTAAATGTTGTACAATCTTCTCTGGTGTGACTAGTACTGTATGAAATCAGATTAGCTGAATAAATCATGGTTGAGTTAACCAAGAGGGATCAATAGATGCATACACCAAATGATGAAAAAGAAGTGGCCTATATATTTTATCTCAGATGTAGATGTCTAAGTCCTGCAAAGTTCTGCCAGCTTGTCTTGCAAGTGGGTGAGTGGATGCAGTTGTCACCAAGTAAAATTTGGCACAGCAATAGGAAGAATAACTTCTTTGCAGATGGTATGGGTCCCCCCCCCCCAAGTGTGGTACAAGAAATAACACTTGGTTGACTTCTTCCAAAAGCATATTAAAATCTCAGCATTTATCAGAAATACATTATGCAAAAATGATTTCCTTTATTTCTCTAAAATCTGCTGGAATGTTAATGTATTTTAGAAAGCTCATCTCCTTACAGCTCTATTTTACTTTGACTTATTGCCATGTTTGGATAATATGCTAAGTTACCATACTTGATGAAAGAGATCATGCCTTCTTCCAGTTTCACTACACATCTTCCCATTCCCACAGCTATTTAACCGAAGGCAGAGGCTTACTGATGATTTGGTATATTATGCAAATGTAAAGTAACAACTTTAGTTGGCAGGAACTAGGAAGATAATTTCAAATTCAGTTCTTGCTAACAACCTGTCCCAACTCAAGTGTTTATAGAGTGGATGGGGATTTGAAAAATATGCATGCCAGTTTATTTCATTTTGCTGGTTGATTGGAAAGAAGGCTAGGACAATAATAACAGAATTAAGGTATTTCAGTAGAATGGTCTTTCTTGAAGATCATTGTTTCTGTCTCATTCTAGAGATCAGCAGGAAGCATCTTGAACTTGAATGTTGGTGAAAACAGCAGGAGGCAAAGTAGACCGTACGTTTGCCTTTCAGAACTTGTAATTCGCTAAGCTGAACTGAAGCTATGCATGTTATGTGTTATGTATGCCATGTATGATAGCTAGCAAGTGGCTTGATTTTTGCCATTTTGGGAAGCAGTGATAATAACATGTTTTTTAAGCTTTTAGTACTCAGAGGTTAGTGAATCGTCTTTGCTTTGGTGAGTCACACACTCTTTGATTCTTGCATAGGAAAGATCTCCAGAAAACTTCAGGCTTGCACAGATTTATGGCATGTTTCTCTTTATTTCAATCTTATCTAGCCTGGTGACTTGGCATTAAGGATTTGGTGCCCCCAAAACATTTAGGGATCACCAACTAGGAATAGGTTGCTTTATTTGTTAGTGAACAGTTGTTCTCTGGAGCAGAACTGTGCAAGAACTGTGCAAGAACACAAGTAGTTCAATCTGAATTTAAACATAGTGGCCAAGAATTAGCTTCTACTTAATGATTGAAGCAATGTAGAACCCTCTGACAAATTGAGAAAATGGACATCTCTGAACATCTTTTGATTAACAAATCCAAATAAATTACCTCATGTCATGTATTTTGTTTTTAACATTATACAATGGGTCGGAGTGTAACAAAATATATTGCTTTCTCAAGCTAAGATACAGATCTCTATTATTAACATTTGGACATGTTAAAACACTGTTCAGTGTCAGGCCTCTTTGCTATCTTACTTACTCTGAAGTTCTGTTCTGTAATACTGAACTGTGGGAAACAAACTCTCCAGGGTAGTAAATCTGGTCTTTTAGATCACCTTACAGTAAAATGATATTGCTGAGCTGACTCTCTTCTCTTTCTGTCTCTAGAGAGAAAGAGAAAAAATATCCCGTTCATTCGTTTTCTCTTCCTCAGGCTTGTTAGGAGCTGATGGATTAACACATCTGAAAACAGCAGTAGGAAGGCTACAAGGGCCAAGTTTGTTATAACACCACATAGCACTGCACCATATGGGGAGAACAAATCACTTGATCCCAGAAGTTCTCTATATTCTTCCATAAGGAAAGACTGATGCCTTTTCATTCTCATGTTTCATTATGTCGTTCCAGAATGTATAATGCAACTGAAACCGTTAAGAGAATTGACATTCTATATAAGTAACTTTATCTGTTTGTTACCTTGTCTTCAGGAATTCAACAGAGCATATGCACTGTACTCTGCCCTCATATTTTTCCCTGTGACAGTATGACAACCACCCTGTAAAATAGATTGGGCTGAGAAAAAGGTGACTACCCACACTGAGCTTCTGTGCTAAGTGTGGACTAGAATCTAAATCTTTCCGTACCAATTCAACCCTTAACCTCTAGAATACTGGCTGTCATTTTTATAACAATTTTCTCAAGTCTGAGTGCTTTTCTATAAGATGCTACCAATTTGCTTACATAAGCTATGCAATCATATGATATTTGTGCAGATATTGTGCTTAAATTTAGCCATTTATTGCTGCAGTTACAAGACCTTGTGCAAATAGAGAATTTCTAAGCTGCAATTGTCTCGGCTGTGCAATGCTGGCTTTAATTAGATAGTTCAAATGGATCTTTGGAGGGAATATCTGACATACTTCATCTTCCAGCTCTTGCCAGCTTGCCAGAAACAGGAAACTAGATGCAAAACTTGTAGCTTAGTATCCTTTATTATATTTGTTTTTTTGGAGGTGGAAGGGATTTAATTTTCAGCATAAAATTGAATGCATTCTCTTATTCTCAGGGGTGGGATTCTACAGATTCGCACCTATTCTCTAGAACCGGTTGTTAACATTCTAAGCAGTTCGGAGAACCGGTTGTTAGAAGAAATTACTGGCCTAATCCTGTAAGGAAGGCAGGAAGGAAACATTCTGGTGTTGCTTACAGAAACTGCCTCTCCATTAACCTTTATTACATTCTTGGCAGGACTAGACTTCCTGTCTCAGGAACTTCTCTGGAGTTTTTTTTCCCCTCCTTTGCTGGTACTTTGCTTGTGTGGAGTGACCATTTAAAGTTGCTATGGCACTGAAAAAAGTTACTTATGACCATTTTTCACACTTACGACTGTTGCAGCATCCACACAGTCATGAGAGGCCAGGCGAGGAGATGCATGCCTCAATGTGAGTGATGTTGAGTTGGCCACACCCAGCCAGTCACATCACCAGAAAGCCACGCCCACCAACTAAGCCATGCCCACAGAACCGGTTGTTAAAAAAATTGAATCCCACCCCTGCTTATTACAGATTGGCACAGAGTGGTTAAGACATCTGAGCTAACTTATTCACCAGAAGATTCAGTTATAGATTCTGTATGGACATAATGGTAACAGAGGTGCTCATAGCATCCTGATCACTTTAATATTTCATACAACTTTGTCAATTTCTGCTCCATTTCAAACAAGAAGCTAGTAAGCTTGGTGAGAAAAGGCTGGTCTTCTGAAGGTGCTCTAAAATCAGTCCTGGGTGGTATGAACCTGATCAAGACTGAAACTTTAATGACATTATTTTTGGATTCTCCCCAGTTATGTGCTATTGCTTACACAAATACACATCAGTTATAAAGAGTCAGAAATAACCTCTGAGATAGCTTTATTAGCACTTGATTATTTGAGCTTCTATCATGGTCATCTAGAGTCTTGACCGTATCTAGTTATTTTAATGCCTCAAGGGAATGCAGTCTTATGAGTCGATTCAGAGCTATGTTGATTATTCTGCATAGAATAATTAATGTATAAAAACAGTACTGTAAATATGTAAGATAAATGTTGATACTGCACAAAGTTAATAACAGTAGGGAAAGCAGACGTTTAAGGATGAGATTCAATATACACAGCCACTTGTTTTTAATTCATGTTAATTTCTCTTTATGCCAAATAATTTGATTCCTCTACTTAAAGTCAACACTGCCTATCCTACAAAATCTAGGCTTTAAAAGTGGGACCAGATAAATTAGTAGAGGTACAGTAGATCTATCAACAATCAGTAGTCATAAATAATTCTAAATGGCATTGCCAGGTTTAGAGACATTATCTCTCTGAATAGCAGTTGCTGGAAATAAGGAATTGAGTGCGTGCCTCTACCGCACAACCAACAGAAGCTATGAAAAAGATAACACTACCACACATCAAAAACATCTCAGAAAACAACAGGCTACTATACACAGCATTACCACAGCACACAAACCAACTAAACCTCTAAATTAAACCAAAGACCCAGTACAGTAGTCCTTGTCTTACAACAGTTCATTTAGTGACTGTTCGAAGTTTCAACGGCACTGCAAAAATTATTTATGACCGTTTTTCACAGTTACTATCTTTGCAACGTCCCTATGATCATGTGATCAAAATTCAAATTCTTGGCAAGTGGTTCATATTAATGACTGTTGCTGTGTCCCAAGGTCATGTGATCACCTTTTGCAACTACAAGCAAGCCAGATTCACTTAACAAGTGGATTACTAACATAACAATTGCAGTGATTCACTTAACAACTGAGGCAAGAAAAGTCATAAATGTCTCACTCAACAACATAAATTCTGGGCTCAGTTGTGATTATAAGTTGAGGATTACCTGTGGTAAAGATTGAGTTGAAAGGCAACATCTAGACCATAATGAGCTCTACAGCTGAAAAAGAGAGTGAATTCTTGGATCTCCTAGCCAAAATACACTTTCCAAGCAATATACCTACTGGCTCTCTAATATGTTTCAACACGTTTTGATTTAATACTGACAGCTTTTTCAGTATAAGCAACTAGGTGTCAAAGCAGAAGATAAAGCAGATTCTATAAATTGGAGTAGGCATATATTTTACTCCCTTATTTCAAGTTCTCTGTTGGATTTATGGCCAGCTTAATTTGTCTAAGCTTAAAATTTTTGTTATCAACTGGTTCCAACCATAAAACCTCTGAAGCACATATGTTCATGAATCTGATGAACTTTGTACTGTTCAAAGAAAAAGAAGTGGATTCTACCCTGAATCGCAAAACTAAATTATATTTAGAGGTATTCTAACTAGATAACATCACTTTTTCTCTAAATGTTAAGACAACCATAGGTGACCAGTAAGCTGTTTATAAACAACCCAAAATAGAAATGAGTGTCCCTGTGATACTTTCACACTCAAGGAGCCAAAAAAATAAGCTCAGAAGGCATTAGTTAACCTTTATTTTCTGATCCTACCAAAAGGTCAAAGCCCTCAAGCCCCTCATAACCAAAAGGTCAAAGCCCTCTCCCCAGTTTCAGGTGAGTGTTATTCTATAATTGTGGGAAATTGCCGGCCTATAAAAAAAAGCTATAACTGCAAATAAACCTCATACCAAACTATATGTTTCTGCCATTTGCATATAACAAAACCCCAGGGGCTATTTCTTGGGGAAGAGGTAGACATCTGTGGCAACTGAAAGAACAAAAGTTTCATACTTTCCCATCCAACTGCTTTTCCCTTTCCCCACACCCTAGATTCCAAACACATATAGTCACTCAGTTGATACTCAGCAGGACTTCATTACTAAAGCCTTAACCTGTAAATGAAGAACATGGTTTGAATGCACAGCATGGTAATCCATACTTAATCAAACCACGGTTTACTATTAATGCAATTGTCTGGGGTTGCACAAATATACTGAACTACAAATCAGCCAACTGCATTTTAGTCTAGTGCATTGGTTGATAATGTCAGCAATAGAGCCATTTCACCATACTTCTACAAATACATGTCTATGCTGCAATTCAGGCAGTAGAATGGAATGCTGCATTCTTATTCTGCCCTGAACTTGAATTCTTATTCATTGAGATGTCAGCCAGAACACCATATGGCCAAAGAGAAGGCAGGGTATGAACTCCATACGAGGAGGCAAATATTGTTTCTCTATTGCTTTTTTTTATTCTTTCCCAGGTAAGCTCTCACAAGTATTTCTAAGATTGCTGTCCAAATTTGTCCATAGTAATTCTATGCTTCGGGTAGTCAATAGTACACTGAGATATGGATATCACTCTCTGTCTTCCATGTGATTAGTTAATGGACTAGCTTAAAATAATGTTTGCGGAAAGAAAGACCAAGACTTGAACAAAGTAGAAATGTATTGTATGGCTATTCTTTATCTCCCAGCTTATCAAGCATGTAGTAAATCCAGTCATCATTTTTAAGGAACATGTCCTTATGATGTCAACTCTGTCTTATCCCCCATCTGCTATGGATACAACCTAGAATTTTTAGTTCATAGTTTTTAGTATGAAAATTGTATTCTTCAGATACAACACTTGTTGTAGGGCTAAGAATTCCATGGTCTCAAATCTAGGGATTATATAATCAGGGGCAGGGATCTATCCATCTCTTATTGGGCACCTAAGGTCTACTGAGATCATGGCCTCTCCCTCTCCAGGTTGCTGGCCACTGTGACTTTATTTGTCTTTATTTTTTTCTGAAAGGTCTTGGGAGCAAAGCCAATTTACTATTAGCTCTATTGCTTTATATGCATTTTCTCTTGAATGACTACAGCTCTGACTTCACTCTGCTCTTCAGAGGTCCTTTTTCCTTGACATAACATGGTTCTCTAGGTTAACTGTTGGGGTGTGAGGATAATTGAAGGTCTGCTTCACATTGCTTTTGAAGGGCTGAAGGCTGGAAGCAGTAACAACATGGAAGTGCCTTTAAATTGCACAGCTCTTGGATTTAAGTCTTTGTGACAAAGGCAAACCATATCAATATTTCAGAAGTGCACATATGTAGATTTAGAAGGGAAATGGGGAAAAGTCTGCTAAATTGGCTCTAAAGAGTTCTGAAAAATCTGTCCCCCACTGTACTGCAGTTAAGGACTCGGGACTGAAATCCAGGGTCCTTTAACTTGGGGGTAGGGGGCTGGGAGACCCAACAATGCAGTCCAGGAATAGTAAGTAATAGATATTGTGCCAGATGGATCCCCTCTCCTAACTGCAGGCTGCAGCTCAGAAGAGTTGATATTGCTCACTGCTACTTGCTAGCTATTGAAGTAGAGGTGGAAATTGAGGGAGTAGTCCTCTCTAAAAAAATACTTGATTAGAAGCCAAGGAATGGTCAGTATCATTTGGGAAAGAACAAAATGAGGAAAATTAAGGATGAAATGGTGCATTTTGGAGGAGAGCATAGATGGATAGGTACGTTCCCATGCAAGAGCATTCCTTTTCAAAGATGTGACCATACCTGGACAATTCATTGCAGGTCTCACTTGACCATATTTATTTTTCCTTATGATAAAACAGAGAGCCAGAATTGCCTTAGAGTTGGATCTAGAACATTAACTTTAAAAATCTCAATGTTAAAGCAATGAACTCAATGTTAACTTGCTGTTGCCAACATTGCACTGTGTCTGATCAAAAAGTCCAAAGACATGAGTCAACTGCAGCCTGGGAATTGCCTTGCTCTGGTAGAAAGGGCCATAAAAGGAAGCTTCTCAAAGAAAATGTAGAACTAAGAAGTCTGAACTTCTAGCAACAACATATAGATCTGAAATCTGCTACTAGTAAAAAAGTTAAAGTCCTTCAAGTCAGGTTTGACTCTTGATTTTTCTTCACAGTGATGGGAAAGTGGCTTGCCATTCTTTTTTGTTGTTGTTGCAAGTTTTTATTTTTATTTTTCTGTCTATTCTACATCTCAGGCATTTCCTGGAGAAATCCCATCCAAATATTAACCAAGACCATCCTTATTTACCTTCTGAGTGCTACCAAACCAGGAATTGTCACCTGCTGAGACATTTATTAATTAGGTCACATTCTAAAATTGTCTGGTGAGGCATTTCTATATTATTAAATAACTGCTAAAGTAAACATAGGCCTCAATCTGGAGTCTTAGCCTACATTTGCAGGGGCAGAGTCTCTGTTCCCATTTTCATTTGAACAGTCATGTTATCCTGCTATGTGGTATATGCTCACAAAGATGTATCACTGTGCTTTCACATCTACTTTAGTTTCATAACACAGCCAGTCATATTATGAACTCAGTTACACACTGCTTTAAAGTTGTTTGGTTGGTTTTGGCTTTGTATGTTACATAAAACCAATCAATATTGGATTATTCAACAATAATGATTAAAAAAAAGGTGGCTTGGTTCATTTTGAACCCAGCCATTACTAAATTTCTAAGCCATGGCTTATGATTTAGTGTGATGTGAAAACCTAGCCAGTTGAGGCAAAATCATCACGGCACAGTTAAAAGTAAACTTGCCTTAGTTCAATGGTGAACCCCAGTGCTTTCTCACCAAGATCAAAGAAATTTCCCAAGCTCTGTCTTGCTATTTGACTGACTTCCTTATTGGCAAACCCTAATCTTTCTTTCCCTGTCACTGTTATAATTATTGGGGCATTCTGTTAGTCCGATCTTAAAGGAATGTATATTCATTCTGTCTGTCTTCTATAAAAGCTGATATAATATAAAGTTGTCACTTTTCTTTGTAATCTTGTTAATTATCTAATTGGGCCATTTGGCTGACAGAGAGAACATAATATAAATTGACACACCTCCGCAAAAGATGACAAAGGTCTAGCTTTATCACCAGATGCATACTCTATTGAACATTCTATTTATCATGCCCTTGTAAATCTGGACTTTCTGTGATAAGAAGTGCCAAACTTTGAATTGGAAGGCTCTAAATTGTGTGGAGCAAGTGAAGGTGCATCCTTCCTGTCTCCAACTCGATAAAGTAACTGCTGCTGGATCCAAGGAAACTGCAGTATATACTTGCTTTAATTGGTTGTAGATGCCTTTACATCCCGCATAGCATTTCTGGGTTTCAAATCCAAAATAATATATACAGCCCTATTCTATCACAGACCATGTGCAAATGGAACCAAAGTTGCAAGTTTTGCTGAACATCTTCTTTTTGTATGTAAATACAACCAATTCTGCACTGTATTTAAATATTCAGCTTTGCATACTAAGATGCTGGGCTTGTCGATCAGAAAGGTGGGCAGTTCGGTTGTTCGAATCCCTAGCACCACGTAACAGAGTGAGCTCCCGTTACTTGTCCCAGCTTCTGCCAACCTAGCAGTTCGAAAGCATGTAAAAATGCAAGTAGAAAAATAGGGACCACTTTGGGAAGGTAACAGTGTTTTGTGCACCTTCAGTGTTTCTTCATGCTGGCATTTAGTCATGGAGACATCTTCGGACAGTGCTGGCTCTTCGGATTTGTAATGGAGATGAGCACCACCCCCTAGAGCCAGGAACGGCTAGCACTTATGTATGAGGGGAACCTTTACTTTTACCTTACAGTGTATCATAATAGGTATTTATTGAAGATAAGACACAAGAGAGCTGCTAGATGTTACACACGTGATATCCCAAAAGTGATTGGGGAGCATGCCTTTTCTACATGGTATTGAATCCAGGATTCTACATATTGTATTTTCTTATCACAGCATCTGAATGGTTTACAGGGTGTAATTGAGTATCACTCAACATGTTAGGAAATGTTGACACCTTTCAGTTGAAAGAAGTAGACAGCAGTATGTAGAAAACTGACACTACATGTATAACCTTTTTGCATTTGTTACTAGCTGATCTATTATGAGAGCATATAGCAACAGCAATAGCTTTTAAGTTTATATAGTGCCCCATAGCACTTTACAGTGTTTTCTAGGCCCTTACAATATAAGCATTATTTGCATATTGCCCACAACAATGTGGGTCCCTCGGAAGGATGGAAGGCTGAGTCAACCTGAAGCCCTGTCAGGATCGAATGTCAGACTGTGGGTAGAGTTTGCCTGCAATACACCACTGCTCCATCAGGGCTCTATTTTTTTTGCAGCCCTTTTGTAAATGACTTCTCATGAAGTCCAATAAATTCTAAATATTATTTTTTGTTGCATAAGGAGTCAATAAATTCTAAATATTTTTGTTGTTGTGTAAGTTGTAATTTGAGGTCCACTGACACTCTTGCTATAGTAGTTAATATGGTCTCCCGTTGTCTGTACTTAGAACAGGGGTCTTCAAACTTGACAGCTGTAAGACTTGTGGGCTTCAACTCCCAGAATTCCTCCTCCAGTCATGTTAGCTCAGGAATTCTGGGAGTTGAAGTCCACAAGTCTTAAACTTGCCAAGTTTGAAGACCCTTGACTCAGATCCTAACACTGACCATCCAAGCCAAGGTGACAGAACCACATCAAAACTTTCTAAACAAAGAATTTATTTTCTGAAAATATTTTCCAGATATATGAATGGGAATTCTTCTCAAAATGTAAATTAATCTAGGATTAATATTCATTTTGAGAACATTCATCTTTCTTCATAGGGTGAAGTTTAATAATTTCCATCTATTGATATCTGAAGAAACCTCGATATTTCATTTCTATTACATTGTCATGCCCTTGTCAGAATCTGATTCGGAGGGGGAGGCCGAGCAGCTGACAGGGAGTGAGACTGTGACTCCGTTGGCTGTGGAAGAGACTGGGGAAGGACACAGTCTGGCTGGGCAGAGCAGGGGAGAGGTAGAGCAAGGCAGAGGGAATTCAGAGGAAGATCCAGGCCCACCCCCTCTTCATCCTAGGGCACGCAGGGAGGAACGGAGAAGGGAGAATCGTGAGTTACATGGCTTAGGGCCCTGATTCTCTTCATTAGCTGGGAACACAGTGTTTAAAAAGGGAGTTTGCGCACAGCAACTTGTTGGAAACAAATTGTGTACTATCTTGTTTTGTCGAGGCTTATCTGGGTTCCTGGCGTCTTCCCAACTGTGTGTGTTTTGTTGGCCTTTGAAGTCTGCAATTCCTTATCCTGCCCTGTCCAGTTAATTGCTGCAGCGTGGTTTGTGTGGATTTTTATTTACAGTTTATATGTACTTTGTTTTCGGACTGAATTTCCTCCACTTAAAAACTGTTCTTGGGGCTCTTCTGGTTTGAGCTTCTTCAGCGACAGACCGAAACCACGTCTCTGCATGGTTTCGATCCGCGATCGCCGCTGGAGCGCCCCGAGCCAGCTGGTTTGGGGGCTAAGCCACCCCATAGAGGTGGTGAAGAGGGGGGAGACCACCAGCAGGGTTGAGGAGAGCCGCATCTCTCCTCCCCAGCTGGCCATTACTCCCCTTCCCGAAGGCGGTTGTAGCGGTGGTCAGAAATGGCCACCACAAAGAAGAACTCAACTGGAAAAGAATGTGCAGGAGGAAGATAAGAAGAGAAAGTTTTGGTTGACCGGGTCAAACAGCAAAAGCAACAAATAAGGTACCCTGGAATTGAAACTATTAAAAAAAACAATAACATTGTTCCCTAAGAAAAAATTTTAAGCTGCGAAGGAGAGAGAAAAGAGAAAAGATTTGGGTTTTTTTTTTCTCCTTTTCCTATACTGACAGCTAAGAGACTTAAGCAAGAAATTGGAAAACAATCCACTTTGACATTAATGGGCATTTAATGCTGAAAATAAAAAGTCAAAGGGATAATAAAGATTTCTGGATAATCAAAAGCTTTTGAAAACAGGAAAGGAGAGAAAAAGAATAAAAGGGCAGGATCTGGAAGGGAGGAGACTGCCTGGAATTAAAACGAACTTACAGCAAAATCTCAACAAGACTTTCAAAAGATACATTTTAACTGAAATATCGCAACAAAAACCCCAGGAAGAGAAAGTGGAAAAAGAAATAAGAAGAAATAACTTGGAACTATTTGGATTACTTGGTGATCTCTGGATTCTTGGTTATTGCATTTGAATGACTAAAATCAATCGGGTGGTTGTTTAAAACTGTTTAAAATGGCTCCACTTTTAGAAGAACTGAAAATGGAACTTAAAAAGTACAAAGAAGATGCACAAGAAGGGAGAGGTTCTTTTGGCTTCGTATTTCAGGTTTTAGAAATGGAGATTTGGAATTATGAGAAACAACAAGAAATGCCTGCAGAACAAGAAGCTTGCGACAAAGAAGAAGCCATCTTTAATGAACAAGTAATCTTAGGTGGGGGAAAAAAAGGAAAGGGGGGAAAGAGAATGGAAAGTTTAAGATTGGGAAAAACAACCCCCAAAAAGAATAGACTGAAAAATAAGTATAAAATCAGAAAGCAACAGAAGAGGGAAATGCAGAAGAGAGAATTAGAAGTAGAGAGACAAGGGGGTAAAAGGGGAGGGAGAAGAAGAGAGGGAAGAAAGAAAGGAAAAGAAGTTCTAAAGGACAGAAACAAAATATAGAGAAACAGGGCCTATTTAGAGATAATGGGTGAAAATCTAATGGAAAAAGGGATTCTGCAAAGGTACATAAGATAGTATTGTTAGAAATAGAAATAATTTCAGAAAATATGAAACAATGTATAATTAAAATGTTTGATAAAATAGTTATCGTAACTTAGTGGGATGCTTGTCAATAAATAAATGTAACAAAATGAATACTTAATGATTTACAAAACATATGTGAAGAGAAATAAGGGAAAAATTAATTATGGAGATTATATGTGTCTTTAAGGAAGTATGATATTTAATTGATAAGAAATGTTAAAGATGTTAAGATTTTAATGATTATTAATGATAGAACTGAATTGGAATGGAATGAGGGTTTATAATTACATATATTTATAATCCTTTTTTTTAAAGAATATAATGTGTATTATAAGAATGTACCAAGCAGAATTCGATTGGAAGTTATGTATTATGTATTATATTGAAGGTCATAACCTTAAGGTATATATTGAAGTTTAAATAAGAGTTGAATGGATATAATTAAAAGATATAAAGGTGTCATACTCCAATTAGTAACTACAGGAGAAAATTTGTTTAATGAGAAAAGATAATATGAAATTGAAACAGGCAAAAGTATAAATATAATGATTTGAATTGAGATGAGATAATCAAAATAAAATTGAGAAAATTAAAAGAGGGGAAAAACTATATAGAAAATGTAGAATAGTATAAGATATGGAATAGAACACAAAAATGAGCATGAAATTGAGTTTGTGTCTGTATAAAGAAGTTCAACCCAGGACCATGCTATTTTCAAAAAAGATGTTTTACTTGTATTTTGTGTGTGTGAAAACCCAAATAAAACTTTATTAAAAACAACAACTGTTCTTGGGAGAGTTTTTTCTCCAGCCGAAGGTAACTGGACATAGGGGGCAAAGTTGGTGGTATTAAAGGGACTTTTCTTACTTATGTGACTATGTTGCCTTTGTGCCACACCCCTTTGGGTCATCACATACATACAGCTGAGTTTTGGTATACACACATCTAAATTTTTAATGAATTTGGTACAAATATGGAATTGATATTCATTAAATGCATTAATGAGTAAGCAAATTTTCATCAAATGACATCAGTTCCAATTTGGACCAGTTAATAGTGTATCCTACTATTTTATTGAAGGCATCTCTCATCTGCATCAGAATTGCCATAGTACAGATAGTCCTCAACTTACAACAGTTCTCTTAGTGACTATTCAAAGTTACAACAGCACTGGAAAAAGTGAATTATGACCGTTTTTCACATTTACAATCATTGCGGCATCCCTATGGTCACGTGATCAGAATTCAGATGCTTGGCAACTGACTCATATTTATGACGACTGCACTGTCCCTGGGTCATTCTGACAAGCAAAGTCAATGGGGAAGCCAGATTCATTTTACAACTGTGTTACTAACATAACAACTGCAGTGATTCACTGAACTAATGTCTTACTTAGCAACACAAATTTTGGACTCAATTATGGTCATAAGCCAAAAGAATCTCATTTGCAAATAAGAATGTCATTTGCATTTGTATTCAACTGAGTTATGCACTACTCCATAGAACTCCCTATCTTGTCTAATAGCACAGGCCAAGGTTTCCATGCAGATATTAAAGAGCAAGGGTTAAAGTGGACACCCTTCTCTAACTTATCTAAATAGTGGTAATAGGAGAAAACATACCATTAACTTTTATTTTAGATGTGGGTGACCTATATAATACCTTGATACATTTTATGAATGCCAGGGAAACATTTTTTGAACCATTTAATGATAAAATTACAAATTTTCCTTTATTCAAGTCTTTTAAATCTACAACTACAGCCAGTCCTCAACTTATAACTGGTTGCTTAGCAAGCATTTGAAGTTACAACAGAGTTTGAAAAATCTAATTACAACCCAGATTTGAAGTTCCAATGTCCACCCCTCCCATGGTCACATGACTTCATTTTGGGCGTTAAGCAACTAGTCTGCATTTAGGGCAGTTTGTAGCACCCCACAGTCATGTGATCACATTTACAATGTTCTTGCTGGAAACTGGTATTTACATCCAGTTTTGGGCAAACCCACTTCATAGTGAATAATGGATTCACTTAACAACAGCAGATTCATTATTATTACCTTTATTGTCAAAGTACAACATATGTACAATGAGATTGGCTGAGCCTCCCTTCGTGCACCCCACCCCCAACACAACTCACAGTGAGGACAGAAGTCCCTAATCCAGTCCCAATCTTATGTGACTATGTGACCTTGTTGCACAATGCACCGGCCCCGCAAGTCTATCATACTATGTTGACATGAAGTTATTTTCCATTCAGAAGTCTGACAGCCCACGGGTAGAAACTGTTCTTCAGCCTGTTGGTGCAGCTGGCTATGCTTCTATACTAGGAGAGTGAAGAAGTGCTGACCAGGATGTGAGTTATCCCTAAGAATTTTCCTCACTCTTCTAAGGCAGTGAGCCCTAGTGATGTCATCTAGTGGTATCAGGGAACAGCCCACGATGTTTTGTGCTGTGTTCACCACCCTCTGTAATGTCTTTCATCCGTGGCTGTCAAGCCAGCATACCACACTGTAATGCAATATGTGAGGACGCTTTCTAATTGAGAAAGTCCAGAAATATTTCACAAGAAGAGTTCTCCACTCCTCTACTCGTTGTAGAATACCTTATGCCACCAGACTTGAAATTCTAGAACTAGAAAACCTTGAATTACGCCGTCTTCGGTCTGATTTAAGCATGGTATATAAAATCATACATTGCAATGTCCTACCTGTCAATGAATACTTCAGCTTCAACCATAACAACACAAGAGCACACAATAGATACAAACTCAAAGTTAACCGCACCAAACTTGATTGCAGGAAATACGACTTCAGCAATAGAGTGGTCAATGTCTGGAATACTCTACCCGACTCTGTAGTTTCTTCCCCAAACCCCAAAAACTTTCACCTTAGACTGTCTACTATTGACCTCACCCCTTTCCTAAGAGGTCTGTAGGGGGCGTGCATAAGCGCACCAACGTGCCTACCGTCCCTGTCCTATTGTTTCTCTTATTCTTCTTTTATTTTTCTTATATATACCCATTTCATGTATTCACAACTATGTATACACTTATACTTATTATCTTGTAAACAATTGGCAAATCAAATAAATAAATAAAATAAAATAAATAAATTGTGGACCAGTAAAAGGAGGTCATCAGTTGTTGTTCCACTTTATTCTTTCACAAGACACTAAGGAAATGGAGTCTCTGTTGGGCCTTTCTGGCCATCTGGGTTGTGTTGATTTTCCAGGTAAGATCTTTGCTGAGGTAGACTCCCAGGAATCATTCACTTAATAATTGCTGCAAAAGTCAGGCAAGGTCACATGGTGACCCACTTTGCAACTATCGCAGCTTACTACCAAAATTGCAGGCTTGATTACATTCATAAGTCAAGGACCAACTATAATAAGTCTTGGACATCATCTAGATAAAAAACAAGGAGACTGTTTCTGATATTCAAAACAGAAAACATCTACCTGCTTCTATTACCAATAGGTACGCTTAAAATGAAAATATTGCAAGGAATGCCAGAAAATGCAGGTACAATGCCATCTTGACAGAAGTTATTTTGAGAAGAATCACCACCTTGACTCTGTAAGTCACCTGAAGCAGGTACTTTGTAAGTGCTTTCCCCAGAACTGCATTACACAGAGCAGGTTGATAAACTCCAGTATTCTGTGCTTTCTGAAATCCATTTTGCTAGAGGCCCTCTCTGTTCAGCAAATATTTAATCTAAAAAGCACCCCATTGAAGAAGCTGATATTCTTTATGCGGATTATCACTTGAAGGCTATATTTACTCTCTCATAGATTTTGGTCTGAGAAGCCAGATAAATATTTTAATTTTTTTCAGTTGTAATTTCTAATACAATAAAGGATAATAAATACAACACACATAATCCAAAACTCTTTGGGACCTTCTATCACTTTTAAGAATATAAAGAGATCCTAAGACCAACATGTTTGAGAGCCATTGCATTAGGATATATTTTTGTGCTGGATCCTTCAGAGCAAAAGGAAGCTGCACACACGAGATACTGTAAGCTGATATATTGATTCTGGTCAAGTTATGCAGCTCTGTGGGACTAAACTCTCCATTTCTCATGCATGGGTATTTTTTCTTTCTTTATCACGCAGTGTAACCTAATCTTTAGGAAAAATTGTACGCTGTGTGAAATATATGGTTTGCATAGTAGGAATCTCTAGGCAGAGGCAAAAGTTTTAAAACCATCTCCCCTAGCAATATGTTTTCTAAAATCCCTCAAGAAGAGTTTTGTTTTAAATCCATTGGCACCACTGAAGTGTTTTGCTTTGAAGAAAAAATGTTGGAAACAAGGCTGGAGGAAAGAGTTAAACAACATTGGAAGTTTTTAAGAAGAGATTGGACAACCATTTGTTTGAAATGATAGAAGGTTTCCTGCCTGAGCAAGTGGTTGGACTAGAAGATCTCCAAGGTCCCTTCCACCTCTGTTCTGTTCTTTTCTGTTCTGTTTTCTTTGCAAGTGGCAATATCAGTTAAGCGTCACACTAAACCTGAATGTCCTAGTTTGGTTTGGTTGCATGAACCCAGCTGCTGTGGTTTGTAAAGCATGATTTGTGCTTTTTCAATAAACCACTGTTATGCAAAACATGATTAGCATGATGTATCAATCCAATAGTTTTTATTCACATTTATTAGAAAACAGGTACTATTTATTAACTTTTGACTGTTAACTGTTCTTGAAACAAATCCATAATTTATATTCTTTTCCAACTTCTGCAAAGTTTGCAGCTCTTTTAAATAAATGTATTGGTATAGGCTAATAATATCTAAATCATTTGTTCTCTGGGTCCAAATCCATCAGAGTAGCTGCACTCAAAGAACACCAAGGCAGGATTAATGCATCATTGTTTAGATTCCAAAACAAGACATTTCCAAAGTTGCCTTTTCCTTTTAAGGGAACATTGCAGTGGAGTTAAAGTTCAGCAATTGCCAGCAATTACCAACAGTACTCGTACTTTCGTATGTTTAAGGAGAAACTAGCTCCATTTTAGTTTGTCAAAACATCTGTGATTAATCCTAAAGGACTGCTTCTTTTTAAAGGAAGTGCAGGGGCAAAGAATGGAAAGTTTGTGCCAAGAGTTATAAGACATGGTGAACCTGGAAGACATTTTCTGCATTCTCAACATGGCATCACATATAGGATTGCAAACATGAACAAGGCTTTAGTGTTATAATTCTGGGTTGTTTATAAATTGACCAAATTCAAAAGCATCCTTCAATCTTTAAGTATGGTATTTAGATAGCCTAGGAATCAAGCTTGTTATATATAATATATTATAACAATAGTTGTATTTGTTCATTCATTCATTTAACTTGTATACTACTAATTCCCACAGGATACCCTGCGGTTAATGTTGCTGAACAGATTTTTAAAAATCTATAATAAATGTTCTTAAAACAGAGAAATATTAAAAATTAAACAAAATCAGCCATAATAAGAACACCTTAATAATATATACATTCAGATTAAATGGCACCAATCAGCCTACTAAAGCTTCATTGGAAGAGCTGAGTTTGAACATATTCATTGGAAGAGCTGAGTTTGAAGGGTCAAAATTACAATTGCAACACAAATTTATCTGTCTATCCATCTCTTTCTCTATCTTACTATTGTGTAAATTATGTGCAGATATTAAAAACAAATCCCAATACTTGCTAAGATTTTTAAAGAATCAAATAATAACTGGAAAGTGCAGACCAAAGAGGAGCTGTATTCTAAAGCTGCTTATATCAACCAGTGATCAACGAAAGAGAAAATAGCAAATGATCTAAAAAATGGAAAGCTAACTCCATTTGGTAATTGTGATTTATACAATGAAAGTCTCATAGGGGAGCCTAGATATATATCAGTATTCTGTAAATTAATTTAAAATAGTGTTGAAAGTCCTCTCAAAATGTAATCTTATTCTTAGATTAATCTTAATTACATTTATTTTATCCCTAAACTCAAAGAAATTCTAGGCTATCTATCTCTGTTTTCTTTCCCTTATATCATAATGGGTAAGTTCTGGTTTACTGTTTGAGATTTCTTGGGGATTTTTATATCAATCTTATTCTTCTCAAAAGCATTGATATGGCAGTGGCCTGATGTGGTAATGAAATAAGATGTTCTAACATACTTTAACTCAGATCATCTTATGAATTTTATGTTCTTACCCCTACTCCAGTAGTATTATTATTTGCAGGCATTCCAATTATATAGGCAAGAAATTTAAAATAATGGGAAAAGAGGTTCAAAGTTTAAGAAAAGTAAAGTCAAAATGTGCTTAAGAAACTTCGAAGATTTTCGGAGCATGAAAAAAATTACAGTGGCTGGATTTTGATTGTTCAGTGTCATGCAAGAGTTTTAGTTAAAATCTGATTTTTATTCAAATTTGACAGCCCTTTATTACATATAAATCCTGCCTGAATTTGATGCACAATAGTTTTAAGAATCAGCTACAGTATAATCTAAAAGACAAAGTACCTCAGGGGAAAAAATATTGAATCAGTACAGTGTAACTATTTCTTTCCTTGCTTTGGGCAATGCAATGTGGATGGCAAGACAGGTCTTGAATAGCCAAGACTCCTTGCAACTTAATTATTAAATTAACAAAAAACACATTTCTAGATTCACACATTGTACCATATGATAATGTTAACTGACAATGGAATAGGCTAGTCAAGGTGAAACTATGTAATTATAGGTTATATTGACACAATCAATCAACCTACCATAACTTTATGGTCCAGTGTTATCATGTGAATTTAGAAAACTAGGTTAATTGAGAAAACCAGAGCTAAATAAAAAGTATAACACAGTAACTGCCCTTTTCCTTTTTCTTGAACATCAAGAAGGATTGGACTGCAAATTGGGGAGAGGGAGAAAAGGATGGTGGTGTAATGGTCTAGTAAGGCTATATTTGCACTTCAAATATGTAAATAACCATTAGACTGCAGCAAAGAGAGGAAAAAATATTTAGTGATCCTCTGGATGTTTTACTTCAGGTACATGAAATCATAAACTGTCTACCCTGGAATATTTTGTTTGTTGTTCCTAACCATGAGCAACTCTAGATACTTGCAGTGCAAATAAGGCTAAGTAATCTCAAACTAATTACAGAGATTCTTCTTTTCCAAAAATGGAACTTGTTTATTTTGGTATATAAACAACAGCTTAAGGCAAACTCTATTGAATCATGTGATCTGTTATTTCAACTTCTTTAGGACAGATGGCCTTTTCTGTAGATTTTCTTGAACCAGAAGGTAAAGAATCATTGCCTCCTGTTAATGCCAATAATGAAAATCCATATAAGCCTGGGAGATTCAAGTCTAATACTTTAGTTAAGCTATTGTTACAAGGGAATGGACAACTAGATGTTATGTTTAATACGTCGTGATTCCACTCCAAAGGGCAAGTTTATTGACCAGAGAATTTGGCTTAATCCATCCTAAACAACTGTCTCATGAGAGTTCTCTCTAATTTTCAACAGAAATAGCAAAACATAATTTAAGTTCATAAATGGAAAATAGTCTTTGTAATTTATTTGCTGATTCTTTTAACAAAATAATGGTTCTTATGTATCTATTGTATAATTTATGTGCCTGGTTTGTGGAATTTTATTGGATATTGACAACACTGACAAGTTTTGACATTCTGCTGTTTTCCAACTGCCTCTGCCATCATTTTAGTTTTTGTTTAACATTCATTAAGCAGCACAGTAGTTTTGCAGGAATATGAATACAATATGCCAATGGTTCTTAAACAGGAGATAATTAAGCCCAAGTGGTTAATTTGGGTAAATCCTGAGGGTCACAGAGCAATGTATAATTGCTTCTTTGTGAGTCAAGGATCCAGTTTGGGACTCCCATGAGACACTTGTATAAAAGTCTGGATGTAAAGGAATTATTGAGTATTGGGGAAAAGGTTAATTGTGCCAATTTAAGGACCACTGCAATATGCAATAAATAAATAAATAATCTTTGTAAAAGATTATTGTTTTGTGGGAATTTTTCTCAATTCTCCATTGCATTTTGTCATCTGAGAAGCACTTGCCACCTTTCCTGTGTTATTTTATAAACAAATGAAATGAAGTTATATTATGTAATCCAGAGCAGCTGATATTAGAGCGACGGCTGTAATTCTAGTAAATGAAGGCAAACATACATGTTCCAGCATAATGTTGCAGGATCACCATGCCCAGAGCTTTAGCCTTCTGAGTTTTCTGATTTGTGCTGGAGTACATCCTCTGAACCTCAGAAGACAAAATCTCTGGTCTAGTCTTCAGAGCTTTTGGACCTGTGCTAGAGGCCATCCTCATGAGAATGGGCTCCAGCACAAGTCTAAAAGCTCAGAAGATTAAACTTCTGGTCCTGGTGACCGACCCAGATTGGATCCGTAATTCCAGTGGCAGACTGAATTCCTATTTACTAAACTGGCTAACCTCATTTTCTACTCTATCTATTCATTTGATCTTTTGAGGGGGGGTGTCCACTTATAAAACTGATCACAGAAAGGATGCACATTGTGTGTTTAATCGTGCTTCTCCTCAAAATTCTGGCTGTCATGGTAAAAAGCAGAAAGTGCAGGCAGCAATACCAATGCACAAGGTAAAGCAGTAGGATCAGAAGGCTCCAGAGTTCAATAGTGATGCCCCTTGAGCCCTTAAAGTCTTTGGCAAGCGATCCATATGTTATTCTTCCAGTTTTAAAACATGCTGCCAATTAGTCACAACATTCTTGACTAATGCCAATTATTTATTTTGGCCCAGCTCTTTCTGGTTGTGGAACATTATGCTCATTTGAGGGGGTACCTTATGCCCAAGTATTTTGATCTAAGGATCAAAATAGAACACAGCTTGTGCAGCTGTATTTCCTCAGTTACATCAAGCCCAAAATGGGAAGTGCAAAATTAAATTTTAACAGTAAATGAACCAAGGGGCTTCCTCAGATAAAATACTCAGTTTCTGTTCTGACCCAAACCTGGTTCCAAGAGAGCAAACACAAGACAAAGGCAGCAGTATAACCTTTTTATGTTTCAGCTAAAAATCCTGTTTCTTCACAGATAAAAGGCTGCTTTCAACTAATTAGTTCCGACAAGAAAGAGCCTTGCCAAGTTTTTTCAAGTCTGACAAAAAACAACAGATAAGAAATAGTTTACAAGAGTCTTCAAATACCAACTGTAATGTCCACAAGGCTGAGTTCAAAATGTCTTTGCCTTCTGCAAAGTATGTTAGTTCACAGCTGGCTTTTATCATCTTGAACGTGGGGCCATTACCATGCAGCCTTACTCCTGAGTTGCCCGTGCTGTTGTAATTGCTCTTTCCTCTGAGCAATCTTTCGTGCACGCGCACTTGGCACAGGCTCCTCGAGAACCTCCTCATCACTGCTGCCAGCCTGCACAATCTCTGAAGGCAGCAGTCCACTCCCTAATGGTCCTGGCCCCTCATCTGAGTCCTCGCTCTCCTCAGACCCTCCGCACCTGCTGCCAGCTACATACTTATTTGTTTATTTAGCGACTGTTGCAGAAAATATACACCAAGACTAATCTTGGAATGCACACAAAATATTCTCTAAATCACTGACTTTCAGCATAAATAATTTTGTAATTTTGGAGAATATGTTTTTGTAAGTGGTGTGGGGCACCTTTCAACTCTAAATATATCATTTCTGCAAAGTATTGAGTTATTGCCCATGATTGTCCACTGTTGCTTGATTATCTGTGGTTGCCTGTATATCTTGCAATTCTTGCAGATTCACTGGAGTTAGTTCCTCTAGGATAACATTTCTCAGCCTTACCAATTTCTTTACTTGGACTTGGACTCCTAGAATTCCCTAGTCAGTAAGGGGAATCCTGGGGGTTGATGTCCAAATATTAGCAATATCTTCAAATTGTTAAGAACCAATATTGAGAAACACTGTTGTAGAGGTTTCAGAAAAGCAGCAGAAAGCCTAGTGAGTGCTAAGTCTAATGAGTATAGTTTGATCAACTGTGTGATTGATCAGCTATGTGATCAATAACACTATGGAAATTGACTATGTAGGATTGTAAAACAAAAGCCTTTTAATTCTTACTTGATAAATGGAGGAAGAGCAGCAAAATAAACAGACAGACATAGGAAGAATAACACTTATATGGTTACAGTGAGTAAAGACAATGAGAAAAGTTCACAGCAGGATGGTTCAATCTGGGGAAGATTATTGTGCATGGTGGTGTCATAGATGACATTTTAAGAAAGAGAATTGTACTTTTTTTTTTGAGGCAAAAGAAATCATTGCTAGGGGAAAGCCTGTTTTACTTATTGTTATGACTTATAGAGTATATAAACTGCCCTACAAAAACACTTGCAATTCAGCTTTGCAGAATTAATAAAAACAATGCAGGAATATTTGGTCCCAAACTTATTGATAGTAAAGCAGAGGTGGTATTCTGCAGGTTCTGACCAGTTCTGGAGAACCAGTAGAAGAAATTTTGAGTAGTTTGGAGAACTGGCAAATACCACCTCTGACTGGATCCCTCCATCTATTCTCTGCCTCCCAAGTCCCAGCTGATCAACTGGGTCTTCTTTAGTTGCCCTGCACAGGAAAACGGAGCTGGAAAGCAGGTTAGTGGGGTGGGGAGGGAATGGAGATTTTGCAGTATCCTTCCTCTGCTATGCTCACCAAACCACGCCATGTCCACCAAGCCATGCCCACAGAACTGGTAATAAAAAAAAATTGAATCCCACCACTGTGACGTAAAGCATTTTAAATTTCATTAAAATGGAAGAACCGGCAGCTAAAGTTTAAATATTTCTGAACATGGCATATTTGATGAACATGGCTAAATGATGCATTCTGAGATCAACTATTTTGTGGAATTCTGAAAGAAACATCTAAAAAACTCAACAAATCTAAGATTTTCAGGACATTTAATTTTTAAAAGAGCAGCAAATTGTGATACAGTATCCATGAAAACTACTGGTAAAGTTACAGTAAAGCTTTAGTCAGAAATTAAATCAAATGTGAATAAACTTGGCAATAGCATATAGACAGACAATAACAAGTAAAAATTAGCTGTGTTATCATTGTGGCAATTATTTACGCATACAAGCTGCATGCAGATTTAAACGAAAAATCTGCAGAAAATGAAATAAACTGGAATATATTGATGAGCCTCTCATACAAAACAACAAACCATTTTCTAAAAATAAGCAACCAGAATATTAATTAAAAGGAGTGCAGTAGTGTATGGCATAAAGTATTTGATAATGAAAACGAATCTGGGAAAATAACCCTAAAAAGCTACAGCATAAAAGATGAAATGAGACCAACAATGTGGCTCATCCCAGAAACAGTAGTCAAAATATATCATAGCAATCAAACACTGGTTCTGCATTCTCAGGAAAATCACAGCATGAATTTGAGCAGCATTTCAGAGATGCTAAATTAAATCCATCAGTGTACTGAAGAAAGGATTGTCCCCAAGCATTTTATCTGAAACTCACCTACCATAGTTAAGCAGAATAACTTAGATCCTACAAATCTTAATGAACACCTACCACCACCACCAGCATATCAGGTTAAAAAGTCATCACATGTAGTTTGCCCCTTGCAAGAATATGGTTTTATTCCATCATCCTGACAATTTTTCAAATACCTTCCCTCAATATCTTAGCATTTAGTATCCATCATATTTATACCAGGGGTGGGATTCTACAGGTTCGCACCTATTCTCTAGAACCGGTTGTTAACATTCTAAGCAGTTTGGAGAACCGGTTGTTAAAAGAAATTACTGGCCTAATCCTGTAAGGAAGGCAGGAAGGAAACATTCTGGTGTTGCTTACAGAAACTGCCTCTTCGTTGACCCTTATTACATTCTTGGCAGGACTAAACTTCCTGTCTCAGCAACTTCTCTGGAGGTTTTTTTTCCCCTCCTTTGCTGGTACTTTGCTTGTGTGGAATGACCATTCAAAGTTGCAATGGCACTGAAAAAAGTGACTTATGACCATTTTTCACACTTACGACTGTTGCAGAACCCCCACAGTCAGGAGAGGCCAGGCGAGGAGATATGTGCCCCAATGTGAGTGTTGAGTTGGCCACACCAAGCCAGTCACATGACCACCAAGCCACGCCCACCAACTAAACCACACCCACAGAACCGGTTGTTAAAAAATTTGAATCCCACCCCTGATTTATACAGATAGTCCTTGACTTGCAACTACAATTGGGCCCAGAATTTCTGATGCTAAGCAAGGAATTGTTAGGCAAATTATGCCCAATTTTATGACATTTTCTGCTATGTTTGTTAAGCGAATCACTGAGGCTAAGTGAATCATGTGATCATTCAGTGAATCCAGCTTCCCTTGTTGCCTCTGCTTGTAGGAAGACTGTAAGAAGGTCACAAATGGCAGTCACATGACTCCACAACCATTGAAAAATACATGCCAGTTATGAAGCACCTAAATTTTGATCATGTGACTGTGGGGATGTTGTGATGGTTATAAGTGTGAGGACTGATCATAAGACACTTTTTAAACTGTTGTAATTTCAAATGGTTTCTAAACACTGTAAATTTAAAATGCTGTTATAATCTCAAATGATTGCTAAACATGGTTGTAAGGTTGTATCAACTTCTACCTTTCTCCCAATTCATAACTGAGTGGAACTTCAGCATAAAGCATCCCAATTGCAATAACTGGTATAGTTTGCCCAATAGCTACCAATTCTAGACTTCTTCTGTGACACTCTGTGCTAACAACTCCACTGTTGTATGCAGTTTTTATTTTAACTAAGCATCTGTATAACTAGCTTTAACTAATATTTGGAAGTGGCAATAATATTAGCTCTGGTTTTCATTGACTGGCTGCTGGTTTTTATTCTACTAAATCTTTATTACTGCATTTATATCTTGTTTTTTTTCTGTGAGCTCAAAATGACATGCATAAGATCATTCTTTCTTACCAAGTTTTGTTGTTATTCTCCCCACTCACAAGGAAGCAAAGGCAACGGAGAAGAAGAAAGAGGCAAAGATTCTTGAAGACAAACGTAAGGAGCCTTACAGCAGAGATCTGAAAAAAAGTAGAACTCATGATCTGATAAAGGAAGGGAAAGAAGAAGAACAGGTCCAGAAGGGAAAGGATGAAACAGACAGCAATAACAAAATGGGACAAGCCAAAGAGAAAACCGGTAAGGATGAAAAAAGGTTTTCCAGAGAGAAAGAAAAATCCATGGCGGCAAATAAAAGTGTAACAGGCCAAGTGAGAAGGGAAGAAAGGGGTAAACTGCTAAAGAGCAGGTCAGTAGATGATACAGGAAGAGAAGAGAGGACAGCAGAACATAAGAAAGTGCCTGGGTGGGACAGAAAGACTGAAGATAAAAAAGAATGTGAAAAAATAGGAGAAAAAAAATCAGCTTTAAAGCCAGTCTCAAAGAGAGATGATAAAAGAGAACCCCTCAAAGCAGGAGAAAAAAGTTCAACTACAAAGCCAGGCTCAAAAGTTGACAATGAAGAGAAACTCTTAAAGGATAGTAAAGGAATTCCAGAGACAAAGGTACCAATTTTAGAGCAAGAGGACATGATCCAAGAGCCTTCGGATAGCAGCCCCTCTAAATCTGCAGAAAGTTCTTCAGGCCAGAGCAAGGAGGATGAAGCCACCAGCATCTTTGATGAACCCTTGGAAAAGATCAAGAATAATGACCCAGAGATGGTAGAAGTTAACGTCAACAATTCTGATTGCATCAACAATGAGATCCTGGTACGCTTTGCTGAGGCCTTGGAATTCAACACGGTGGTCAAGGTCTTTGCTCTGGCCAACACGCATGCTGACGATCATGTTGCATTTGCCATTGCCATCATGCTAAAGTCCAATAAGACACTGACAAGCATAAACCTAGATTCCAATCATATCACAGGACAAGGAATCCTGGCCATCTTTCGTGCGCTGCTGCAGAACAACATTCTGACGGAGCTGCGCTTTCACAATCAGAGACATATTTGTGGAGGGAAGACCGAGATGGAGATAGCCAAGTTGCTGAAAGAGAACACCACATTGCTGAAACTGGGTTACCATTTTGAATTAGCTGGCCCACGCATGACGGTCACAAACCTGCTAAGCAGGAATATGGACAAACAGAGACAGAAACGCTTACAAGAGCAAAAACAGGCCCAGGAAAAGACAGAGAAGAAGGACTTCCTTGAGGTGCCAAAGGCACGCTGCTTGCCAGTTGGCTTACCAAAGATTTCTCCAAAACCATCCCCCAAAACCTCTCCCTGGTCTTCCCCTAAAGTTCCCCCTAAGAAATCTGGCACCCCAGATGCTCCTCCTCCCCCACCCCCACCTCTAGCCCCTCCACCTCCCTTGATTAATGAAAACTTACGCTTGTCCCTTTCTCCGGCCACTCAGAGGAAGATGGCGGAGAAAGCACTTCCTTCCCAGGAGAAGAATTCCAGAGATCAACTTCTGGCTGCCATTCGCTCTAGCAACAAGAAGCAGTTGAAAAAGGTACATCATTACAGCACTAGGCTATAATGTACACATTGACAGAACCTTGTGGTTTATATTCCATATTTTATGGACAGTGTTATATATACCTCTAGCCAGAGTTCAACAATACAGTTATAAAAAAGACAATAGCTTCTTGCTACATGTGAATCAAGAAACAATCAGGGTGGTCAGGCTGGGATGCAGCACTTGACAGTTATTGCAAGGTTCAGTAAAGCTACCACTTTGATAATGCTAGTTATGTTAATGCTTACTTGCACATAGTCACCTCACATTTCTGTGTCTAAGGATTGGAACATTTTTCCATCATTTTTGCAAGGGCTACATTCCTTAGGTAGTTACTAACATCTCCTGGTGGAGTTTCACACACAAAAGGCCTCCATTTAGCAACACTGTGGGAAGAGGAATAGCTAAAACATCACCTGTGTTTATCCACTTATTAAGATCATCAGACACCACTATCTTCTGGAGATAAGACAGACAGAAACTGAGACATGATGTCAGGAACTTTTAGGTTTCTGCATCTGCCTTTAAATTTACTATTCTCAACAGACAAACCCTTTTTGACAAAGCTATTTTAGGACTAATCTAAATTAGGATGTGCTTTTTAATAATAAGGCTTTCTAAGATGGGAGGGAGTCACAAAGGGATGATGGAAGGGAATGAAAGAGGAGATATTAATTCGCTTGTTTGTCTGATGAACTGCTGTAACCTTGAGTTGCTATTTGGATCTCCATTAGATGCCTCTAATTTGAGAATGTGTACTAAATTCATGTCTTATTTTGGCAGGTGGAGGTTCCCAAGTTACTTCAATAGTAGGGAGAGGAATCTTGGACAGTGGAGATTGCCAAGGCTGAATCATTGTGTTTGTCTTTCGGGTGGCTGTTTACATAAGAAGAACGCAACAGAGCAACAGCCTGCCCTGTGTTAGTTCCAGATGAACTGTGTTCTCTATGGGATTAATTTGGATACAAGAATTAAATGGATTGCCAAAAGGCGTTGTTATCAGGAAGAAGTAATATTTATTTTTAGTCCTTTTTAATAACAAAACTTGTTTTTCTCCTGAAAAGAAGGATCTGCAGATACGGTATATTTGGGCTTTTTGTCTAGTTTTCCTTGTGGGAGCTCAGAAAGTAAAGGGGCAAATGTGATCAACCTTGAAGAAGTCTGAATTTCGGGTATTTCTGCTTATCTCATCATTTCCCAGGCAGCAACACCGTAATCGCTTGCCACTAGGAACATCTAAAGAGCTACACTGGAGCAGTAGCATCATGAGAAGGTGTCCAGCATACTGTCGGTACAAGAAGACTCTAAATGGAGCTATGTCACATTTGTGCCCATTGCGGCTTGATTGAAATGGCAATGTCATGTTCTGTTTTGCCTGTATACTGAAGCAGGAGGGTGGGGGAGAAATCATGGAGGCAAAACTCATTGTTCAATGTCTTTGTGATTTCAGGGATTCCATTTCTCTGATAGCAAAAATCAAACACAGGTTCCTATAGGTGATGGCTTTTTTGGTGGAAAGAAATGGGTATGTGCTCCACATTTGATTGCTAAAGACTTGTCATGGTGGCATGATGTAGCCGTATGCAAAGGCAGATGAATGAACTGCATTACTGCTGGGTCTGGGGCTCTGCTGCTTCTGCTTCTGAAGTAAACGACAGTTTCCCAATTCATTTTAGATTTTACAATACTTAATCTTAGAATTCATATAGGAGAAAAAGAACAAGCTTAGCTGTCAGTGGGAGGTAATGGAAAAGGCAAGCAGTCCACATATATAACCAGCTGAACTTTGGAAACTCATATTTGAAAAATTCAGGAGCATCTTTAGGGCTTGGGACAAACAATCAGTTTGAGCTTTAATTAATTAAGTGAGCAATAACTTAGAAGATCACATCAAATATCTGTCAAGACATTTATTTACTATAGACATGGGAATAAATTTGGGGACCCGAAGGTTTTTGTAACACTTTTTAAAACTATGCTGATTTGTGGAAAGAAACACTCTCACAGAAGAGACATTGTTTTTGAAATGTCCATCAATAAGCCATATTATGTGGACTATGAGAATGCTATGTGCTCCATCTACTCTGTGTCAGCTTCCTTTCCTTGCAATCTCGGTCTTCTTTCCCTCTAAATGAATCCCAGTTTCATTGATTATATTTTTAGCATAATAACTGTCAAATGCTGATAATATGTGGCTACCTAGCATCACAGTGTGGTTGGATCATATGGGCGTATACACCCTCATAAGTCCTGATGAAGGGAGTACCCATAATATCATGACATGTTCCATTACTGGAAGTTTTTAAGAAGAGGTTGGACAACCACTTATTCAAAATGATATAGGGCAGGGGGTTCAACTAAAAAACCTCTAAGCTCCCTTCCATTTCTGTTACAGTAGAGGAATGGCAGCAATGGTTTTAGAACATTGTTGAATCTGTTTTCAGTCTCAAGAAGTAGCATGTTTTTCCCACGTGGTCTTCCCCCGTCTAGCTCTTCTGTTTTTGCTGGCTACACATCCCCATTCATTGGTCATGCTAAATATGACAGTGTAGCCCAACACTTCTACAGGATAGCAGGTTTGTGGGATCAGTTTTGAATGAAATAGATACCATAAACAGCATGAACTGAACAGGAAGCACCAAATACTTGACCTGAAAAAGAATGTAATAGACAACAATATTAAAGGGACTTTTTTTTTGTCCTATGAAGGGTAATGAAGAAAGAGCAACTCCATCATCAAACCAGTATAGCTACCCGGTAGGCTCAATAATTTCCTGTATCTAAATCCAAGTATTGAATTCAATTAATTTCTGGCTTGGGTTGTAAATTAAAACATATTTTTGCATTTAAGTGACTTTAAGAGGTTAATATGTTTCATGGCTCACACAAAATGCCAAAGTGTATCTGAATTGAGACAATGCAGGGTTGTGTGCAAGTGTATGCAATTACACGTTTTTCATCTTCTTTCCAAATAAGGAAAGCACTGAAGAAATCTCAGCAGCCTGATAGAAAGCAGCAAGAATTCGTAGCTATTAACAAAAGTACAGTTCCCTCCCCCAGATTGCACGTCTTTGTATTTTCAAAAACAAGTGGCATACCTACCCAGATATGTTGGTTCCCATTTTCCAGCATCTCCAGCCAGAATGACCAGGCTAACTTACGGAGATCATGACAACTTAACAACGACCTTCTTGTTCTGACCAAATGAACAAACGGACAAGCAGTCCTTGTTCACATTTGTGAAATATCTGAAGAGATGTTATGTACCCTTCAATTCTCTTTTAACAGGCAGAGGATAGAGGAAAGGTATGCTTGATGAAGAGAAAGGTTTATATTTTCATCAAATTTGCAAAAATAATGGACGAAAAAAGAAAACCAAGAGACAAACCACCTGAGCATGATCTCAAAATGCAGACATTGTTGCCATTTTCAACTCTGTTTCTCTTGAATTTTGCATTATGTATAGCATTACCTGCACTTTCATTAATAAAGCTCACAAAATGGCCCCACTGTGAGTAATGAAACATTCTGGGTTCAAAGGCTGTGAAACCCTTCAGATGTGCTAGTTTGTACAGAAAGTACAAACTTGATTGATGTGTGAGCTGGACCCCTTAGCGTACCTAAAACCCTTCAATGGAATCATTTCCCAACCTGTCTCCCAACTGTTTACAATTATAGCTGTTTCACAATGGGTAATATGGTTATGATTGTTCTGATCACTGAAGCCAGATTTCTTATTTTAGATTTTCCATTTCCTGGGTCATTTTGGTTCTAAAACCTGAGAAAAGAAAAAGGTTGCTCTAACTACTGACCAGAGTATAGAATTTTATATGTACATGTTTTATTGTGATAAATTATCTAGATCTTTTTTTAAAAAAAAGATGCAGAAGTATAATAACCAGGAACTCAGGATTTGATGATGCCTTTTAATTTAATTTAAAGCTGCTCAAAATTTAGCCACAATATGTTAATGCTAGCATTAGAATTAAAAAGTAGAAACTTTATATACGTAGATTATAGTAAGTGTTTGTACAGGATATTGTCACAGAAAAGATGAAGTAGGAGAAATCCTTATATCCCTGTAGAAATTGCAGTGCATGGGCAAATCACAAGGGCAAACTGATTAGGATAAGGGACTTTTGGTGTATCTCCTCAGGAGATGAGCACTGATGGTTATAAATTGTTCTCTGCACAGAATTTTAAGAAAAGCCACTGGAGTGGAACGTTCCTTTTTGCATATAAACAAGAACCCCTCCGTGTGGTCTGAATGTGCGGGGCGCCATGCCAGAGGGAAGTAGCTTCTCCCTCACTGCCAGATCACTGGGTTGCTGGCCAATACTGCAAAAACTGAGGATCCGACTGAGTCCAAGGCAGCTGAGTTATTTCTCTGAAGCCCAGAGAAATGTCTATATTTGGGCATTTTGCATGGACTAGCCCAAGCAAAGCTTCATTCCTTTGCACTCCACAAAAGTGGGAAGCCTTCCAGCTGCCCAGAACAGCCCGGAGAAGAAAAACAACGCCTGGTTCGACACAGCTCTCCCTTAGCCATTCACAACCCCATCTTTTCTTTATTGGTTTCCATTCTCGTAGCTCCTCTGCCATTGTCGTTGCATGTGCATGTGTGTTTATTGTCAACCAATACACATTTGCTATTGAAATATCTATGGACTTGCTGCTGTCACAGATGTCCCTGATTTTGTAAGTTTGCACCACATTTGGCAAATGTGCTACAGATAATTATCATGAATAATCAGGAGAGGCTGATGCTTTCATGATACACAAATGACAGATGGTATGAAAACAATTCCATATCTTCTGAAGTTTGATTTTCCCACAATTTGGAAAGTATTTTTTTGTGTATGATTATAAAAAGCTGCAGTCTGGCTTACTGTTTCTTACTCACTTTCTGCACAAGGTCATGTTGCTTACCATGGGTCTTGGGGTTGTCAATGGAGCAGGGGGAAGTCAACAATTATGCTGAAAGTGCCCAGGCTTATTGAAGCCTCACCCCCTTTTTCCGTGTGTGTGACACACAGTGTATGCCTGGGAAAAGGGGTGGTCTATGATTTCCTGATCATGTTCACCATTTTGACACTGTGGACCTAGTGATGAATGCATGCAGGTGTGTGCATATGTGCATATGCTTATAATTAGTCTGGCCAATCTGTTAAGGGTGAGAGTCCAGATTGATGATCGATCTGGTAATCCTAGAAAAAGAAGGAAAAGTGAAGTTTGTGGCTCCTTCCTTGCCTCTGTATCTGCAGGGGGAGGAGTTCCCTGCTTTCTGCACGGCAAGGCTTCCTCTAAAAAGAACAAGTGGAATTCCAACGTAATTTACATCAGAAGCAAAGTCTTCTGGAATGTGTGTTATTCCAATGCATTTTATCACATGACATTACATTTATAGTTCCGTACATCCAAGTAGAGTAAAGCTGAAATGTTTGGCCCCAAAAGATACTTTGGTATCTGAAGTATACTTTGGTATACTTCTTCAATACAATTGGACAGAATGCTATAATTTAATTTGGATGCACAGTGCCCATTAATCCGGTGTAGCTTAGGCAGGGCTGAACAACTATGGAAAAATTATACATATTAGCTTGAAATAATGATACTTGGTATTCTTGACTGAAAAACAGGCTTTTGTTTTTTATAGTCTCATACTGTACCACTCTTACATCAGAGTAAGTATATACTGTTTAATCATTCCCCACTCCCTTCCTCCCTGAAAGAACAACCCAATTGAGCAGTAATGGCAAGAAGCTGGATTGTTCAATGTAGTTCTTCCTGAAAGCATGAAACAGAAATGCCAAATTGGCACAAAGCCCATGCCAGGCCTTCATTCCAAACAGGCGTTCTTAATTGAGACGAGAGCAGAAATTGGATGATAGGCAAAGTTTTGGGGCACTTTGTTTATGTTCTAAGCATTAGAAACAGAATGGGAAAGTTAAAGCACTGGGTCTTGCAATCATGATCAGAAAAACCTATGTGGAAAGAGTGAAGCAATGGATTTTAAGTGGGCCATGAAGACAGAATACTGAAATTGCTAATGCCTTAAACCGGAAGAGCTCTCGGCTCTCTGTTAGCTGGTTTTTCAAATCAGCACTGAAGTGAATGAAAAAGAGTTTGGGACATTGGTTTAAGAATGCCCTCATGTGGCAAGATTTTTACCTCATATTATCAAGAGACAAATGTTGCTTTCAAGTGAATAGTTCCTAGTGCTACTACCTGCAATACTTTTGCAAGTATTCCATCTTTTCCTCCAAAGACACTTTGGAAGAAAAAGAATATAAAGACAGTGGGGAAAGTACTCTGACACTGTGCATATGATCCCATATTTTGTAGCACTTGATGTTGGAGAAGATTCCTGAATCCTGAGATACCATGAGTAGCCAAGAAAACAAATTAATGGGCCATCAAAAAAAGCAACCCAAAGCAACTCATTGGAGGAACAAATGACCAGGCTCAAATTATTCTACTTTGGACATATTATGCAAAGACAAATACTCTGGCTCCAATACTGGGAAAGGAAGGTAGAATGGATGATCAGCAGCAAAGCAGATAGAACTGTAGCAATATGTACCATTGGGAGACCTAAAGGACCGAGTTGGGGATAGATTGTCATTGAGAAACTCTTAAGTTATCCTAACAGTTGAAAAGTATCTGATGGCACATAACCAATACAAATACATTTTGTAGCAAGGAAAGATTCTGGCCACAGAGCCTCATGAAATCTGCTAAGCATAGCAATCATATGATACAATTCATTTGTGCAGACATTATTACAATAAATTTAATTGCAGTAACATATGTCTTCAGAAAGAACACACAGACCCATGATTATGCAGAGATGATTAATTCATTTAATGGTTTTAAGGTATTTTAATAGGCCAGCCGTTATTAAGGTCTGTAATTTCTTTAGGATACTCTTAGACCTGTCTTTGGAATTAACGTAGTTTCAAGAAAGCAATGCTATACACACACCTGGAAACAAGTCCCACTGAACATTTTTTGGAAGAAAAAGAATAATGTAGAACTTTTCTACATTGTGGAGTAGAGCTGAGGGGGGAATGATTGATTCTTTTATGTGCCATTTTCTGGATCTGAATAATTTTTTTAATAATACCTACATTTTAAAAGCCGCTTTAAATTTTTTTTTGAAGTGGTAGTGTAAACTATATCTGTTTTTTCCCAGGACATAACTGGATTCCACTGCTACCTGCTCCATCTCGTCAAGAATAACAAAATTCCCAAACTAGATCAGATGAGTTGATGGTAGTGGCACCTGATGGTAGTAAGAGGTGTTTTGCTCAATAGTCAGGAGGGCACCTCCAAGCTATTGGAAAATGGCAAGGTCAGGTGCTCTGCTCTGGTTGCATTCTGGTGGGCAGAAAGGAAGCAGATTGCAAATGTATGTATCTCATTTATAAACTGCTGCAGTCTCAACATCCCACACATAGAGAGGGCTCCATCCAAAATATGGCTCAGTATCTAAAACTATAAGAATCAGAACATGTCACTCAAGGGGATGGCATTACTGCAATTTTTAACTAAGTACTCTTTGCCTCCGCCACGAAAATCATAACTCTTCCCCAATAAAACGGAAGAGGCGACTTAGATTGAGTATGAAAACTGCCCATTAAATTCAGCTAAAGCTAAGATGAGGGCAGTAGTCCAATTTTGTCCGATTCAGAATTTTAAACTAAATTATGCCTTGTTAGTATTTGGATAGGAAACCGCCAAGAAATCCTAAATCCACTTGCAGACTGGAGCGGAAGGCTGCAAAACGTCTTCGAAGAATGCAACAGCAGGCCCTGCCTCTAACGTTACCGTGAAAAACTGCATTACATTCGTGAGCATCCACACCGCTCCTAAGCACGCGTTGTTTACGGAGCTGTTACAGTAAGTCGCCTCTGCTTCCCCGAAGATCGCCTCCGCCAGAAGGCGAAAGAGCGGCGGCCGAAACAGCGGGGTGGGCCCGGCAGCGTCTCACGACGCCCCCAACGCTTTCGGCTGGCTGGAGTTCGGGGCCCAAAGAAGAGAGCGAGGAGGCTGGCAAGAGCCAAGCGGCTGGAGACAGAGGCGCCCTGAGGGGACGGTGCGGAGTCGGAAGCGCGAGTCGGACTTCATCCAGCAGGAGGTCCGGAGCGCCATGCTCTGCTCCAGGACGAACAGCTGCTCTTTGGCGCCGGGTCGCCAGCAGGAACACCATGGAGCACAACATCTGGTGGCGGATTTGGAGGCAACCAACAAGACAGCGGCGTGGACAAGAGCCTCTGGCTGGCCCGAGGCCCTCCCCGTTCACTCCACTCTTCCCGAGGGCAGCCGAAGGGCACTTCTGTGGTGCGCATCCCCTGAACACGTGACTGTGAGGCGCCATTAGAAGTTGGGGCAGGTTGATATACATCTATCTCAGAGTGACAAACTTTCCTGCCTCCCATGCAATGGTCATTCTACAGGCTACATCAAGAAAGATGGCTTTGTTCTAGAAACACCAGTCTAGTTATCTTCAAAGCCCATCATCTCTGGCCGGTTGCAGTGTCAGCTACAGATCATGGGAATTGAAGTATTTGGAGGGAGCCAGGATTAGGAAGGCTGTTCCAACGTGAAAGAGAAAAATCATATTTGGAAATTCTGCAAGTGAACAACTGTTCAAACCTTGGATTGGGCCGAAATGTTTTCTGAACACCAAAGGTCTTGATCCAAAGGGAAACTCACGTTTCTAAGGCAACCAGACTATTATTCAGTATTTGAGATATACTAGATAGGATGATCTGGCATATAAATTAACTAAGGAGAAATTTTAAATTTAAAAATCAGCAAAACATACTGACTACTGATTTGAAACATTATGGCTCTTCGTTCCCCTCTCTGGACACCCTCCTCAATGCATTGGAAGCAATGAAAAAACTTGTTTTCTTTTCTCTGTGTCAAATATTAACATTTTCCTTTATTTATTTATTTATTTTATTTATTTATTTGGCAAAGGCAAGTTTATTTCTCTTGTTAAGGAATTATTCTAGGACTACCTATCCACTAACTATACAGCCGAAATAGAAGAAATACACACAAACACACATATCAGTAACTTAATCAGTATTTACAGCTTTAATTCACATTGTAACGAACATTTTGCAGAGCAAACGTTTGCCATTCTGGTTAGAAAAAAAAGACAGCGGTGCAACTGCTGCCGCAATTCAGCAGGCCATTCCCACACAGTGGGAATGTGGTTTGAGCAAAAGGGCTGACTCGATTAACTCCTTCCTCCAAAAATTTCTTGCAGGAATTAGAAATGGTAAAATGCAAGGAGAAGATGTGTTGCTTCAGCATTGCTAAACCCTTTGCTTTTGCAGAGCTCTGTGCAACATCAAAGGCATATGGCCAATGCATGGCTTCTTCAACTTGGCTAACATGTTTTCCCAGTTACTGGAAGCCATGAAGTTAGTGGGCATCATAGCACATGGTGGCCTTTTCTTGCACAGGAATTGTCTTTATACTCTGGTTGAAGCATCATGCATTTGTCTTGCTTCTCCAGCCTTCTCTGTGCTCCAAATAATACAGCCTTTGCAATACTGGCAAGTACGAAGTTAATATCCCTTCAGCAGGTGGGGAGGAATAGGTGGGACTGTCCAAACTTATCACACTAAATCTTGCTGATGTTTGGAAAGAACGATGAGATGTAGTGGCAGATTGATGAATTGGGTCATGCAGCAAGAATGCAGCAGGAATGTGCAAAACGTACTATTCTGCAGCAGCTTCTTAAAACTACACCATAAATGACTTTCTGTTCTGGAAATCTATGAGACTGCCCTAGAATGGCCAGACTGACATAGTCAGGAAGAAAACAGAGAACTCCAGTGTTCTTTGCAATATTCCAGTGGCAGAATATTAGATTTTGCACATAATAAAATGCAGATAGAGCCACAATAAACACCAAGGACTTTCGGGAGAAATAGGCTACACTGCATAAATAATAGGCACCCATTTCTTAATAGGCATTCCCATGCCTCAGGAGTACAATTAATTGATTGGAGGCAAATCTGAGATTTGGATTCAGGATAAGTAAAGAGGCTAGCTAATCTTAACTAATCTTTTTTAGTGAAAAGAATCGACTGAGTTAGAATATTATGAAAGAACATGGATTTATGTACATGAAAGGGGTCTCACCATGGGAGAAAACACATAAGATTTGAAAGAAATTCTTATAGTTACTTTGGGCAGTGACTATAACCAAAAACAGCAAGCATCCTAAATGATATTGTCCTGTTTTCACATTTGCACTTCATGTTAATGAAGTTAACATGTGAACTCAACAAGATACCTCTGCCATTAGTAAAGAATTCACAATCTGATTTAAATGCTTACTTTACCTTTTCAAATACTGAGGGCAGTTTATACTGAAATTTATAATATCATGGTGAAAAGTTAACTCTCATTAGATTGGTGTGGAATGCACAAGAGAAATTTCAATCCAGTAGAGAAATCATTTTAAAAATCCCTCTGAAAATCCAAATTATGCTCAATTGAAAAGAATTGCTTTTGTCACCTATTTTTTTCCTGGGAAAACATAGAAAATCTGTATTTTCAGTTGTATATGAAATGCCCAGAGTTTGATCTCTATATCTTCAGATATTGGACTTCTTATCATTCTGTGCTAAGGAGCATGAAAGTCAGTGTGCCTTCTCTTGTCTATTCCTCATCTCATCTTTAAAGGAGTCTTTCTGGGCTCATCTGCTTTTCCTATGTATTAATTGCATGTACAGCTTTATTTGGGAACCTTTATGGGATTTCAAGCAGTAAGGATCTTTAGCAGCACCAAATATCTTCAGACTTTCTATATGTATATCCATCTTAGGCCTCAGGGCTTCCTTAAGACACCTGGAAATCACCTGGAAGTTATGAAGAATGGAACTAAAATTGATCCTCCTGGCAGTTTAGGGAAAGAGAGTTTCACTTAGATCTTTGCAACCCCCTGGAGGCAATCTGCCTACCCACTCCCTCTGAAAAGTTTGGTTTCAGAGAGGAAAAATCTGCCAAATTACACGTATGGTGCTTGCACAAGCTTTGGGCACTTGCATTTGTAATCATCAGCTACTTCTTGAACCATATAGTAAGTGAGGAGGGCAAGGTGATTCTCTCAGTATCTGGATTGAGTGGAGAAAAGAATTAAAAGTCACAATGCTTCCTACCATGCAGAAAACTAATTTTTTTAAAAACACTGGCAAATACTGACACAGGCTAGGGTTTCAGCACAGTTGGAGTCCCCCTACAAGTTCTGTAAAAAGGGAGTTAGCAGGCCCATAGAGAAAGGCTTCTTTTGATTAGTCCTCCAAGATTCTTCTCAAGTGCTGGGCTGTGTTGGTTGCGGTGGGATGTATGGTGGAGGAGCTGCAGAAGAAGAAACTGACCATTAGTATAAGCTTAGCAGAACTTTGCCAATCTTTGCTGGTCTTGCAAATATAAAGCAAAGTTAGACTTTAGTACTTGGATAGGAAACTACCATAGTAGGAAGGCTTACGTCAATAAATCGTCATACACTAAGTTGAACTTGAAGCACATTTTTACAGAAACGCCAAAGTCTAATTCAAGGTTAGATGGTTGCCACATATATGAGGATTACTAAATTACCATACTCGGACCTGTAAAACTCCAGATCGCTACTAGGTGATAGTAAGGGAATTCTTTGTTGTCATCTAGTGGTCCTCACCTTTGCAGCCGTGATATAGAAGTGCTACAGAAATGTCATGTTTCTATATATTTTATTCTGTTACATTGCTACATTTCATGTTACTGTAGTATTTAGGGGGATAAGCCTTTTATTTTGCCTTGCTTTACTCATGGCCATTTGGGTTTTATAGGACAAACCTACCTCCATGTTTTTCTTTGTTCTTGTTCCTATAACCTTAATTTTCCTTTCCTGCTGTTCCATGTTATTTCAATACATCCTCAGTTTTAATCAATCTTTATCTTACCAATTAAGAGATGATGAAGAGATTAAATCTCTCACACGAAACTCAATTAAGGCTTACCCTTGTCTAATCAGAAGCATTAATAGAATTTCTTCTATCTACACTTACCAAGATTTGTTCCGTGCCTATGACTTAATGAATATTGTGGATCATTTGTGTGTGACATTTTCTTAACAAGGTCTCTAGAGAATTGCAGCTCTTATAATTCTTTGCCCATGCTTGAATGACATTTTGAGAGTTCATACTGAATATGTCTGCACCGTACCTGGATAGGAAGTAAGTCCAGCTTATCATTTATACTCTTTTCTTACCTGAAGGATTGTAGTATGGTGGCCCAGGTGGATATAGAGGATACTGTGCTGGAACTGTAGGTGGGTAGGGAAACACAGGGGCATATCCAGGATGAAATGCTGGCCCTGCTTTTGGATCCATAGGATAAGGGTCTGGTGGCTGATCAGGATAACCAGAAAGTGGAATCTCTTGACCTGGATTTGACAAACTTTTATTAAGTGCATGGTCTGCGTTGATAGTAAATCTGTGGAGCAATCTGGATTTGAAGGAGAAGAGGCAGCTTGGAGCATGCATGTACACAGGCATCATATCTGTTGGAAGCCACATCTTGTCCCAGCATTATAACACAATTCCAGGAAAAGACATGTTTGATTTCAGGAGATGCAGTAGGTATAATCTGTTCTCTGGTGTGCATCACCTTTCCTCCTTTGAATCTAGATCTCCACAAACATTATTGATAATTCTGCATGTTATAAGGCCATCTTCTCCCAATTTGCTAGTTTGTAGTAGAGATGTGTTGGATTGCAGCTGCAATCCATTTCTCTGGCAGCCTGACTCTGGAAAAGATTCTCCCATCAGAATGCTCCTCTAAGCAGCATAAGACTAATTGCAAATATGGTCTTATATCTATGAGAAAGAAGATTTTGGTAGAAAGCCCAATGTAGCTGGCAAAATCACGAAAGCAAGAATGACATAGATTTCAATAAGATAATGCTACTTTGAAGTAAAATACGGAGCTCTGCAATTGTAATAGGAAATTCCCAGTTTCCTTTGTAGCGGGAATTAAAACATATGTCTTCCCTTCCCACCTTGTTGAATTGCTATTTATGACATTATCAGTCAACTGACTCCCTCCAGCATTCCCAGTTTCCCCCCCATCTCTCCCAGTAGGCCACAACAGAAGGGCATTTTCTACCTTGATAAGGAGTCTGCATGTGATGCCGTCGCTGGTACAAGTAGCAGCAGGAGCACAGGAAGCAGCAGACAATGGTGGCAACAATGGCCACAAAGAGAATCACAGCTGAAGCGATGCCAGCAATGGTCCTCGGGCTGCAGAGCACAGACAAAGATAAATTATGTTCATGCTACAGAATCTGCTATTGAAACAGATACTAATGAGTGCTCTACAAGACAGGGATGGATGAATTCTCAAAAAGCCAGTCACTTGTACTGCCCACCTTCACAAGGTATCTTTGGGCCCAGTTAAAAAACAAAGAAAAAATCTGTCAAATATGGCAAAGGACTTTTAAAAATATAGCAGGTGACCAAGGAATCTCTTCCTGATTTATGTAATATTTTAAAAGAAGTATGTAGTAGCAATAGCGCCCAGATATTATTTGAAGAAGGCTTCTTTGTTTCTTGAGACCTTGGATGGATCAGGGTGTCGTGAACACTGTCAAATAGACAGTCCAGGAAATGATGCACAAAAGAACCATTGTCAGGGCAGATTCTCACATTGCTGTGATCATGGACTTTTAAAACGAAGATGGATTTTAGCAAAGCTGCTTTAAAAAATGCAGAGTTTCCCCAGTCCTTCTGTGGCCTGCTTGGGCCTATAGGGATGGAAGAAGAGGAAAGAGAAGGAGATTTCTGGTTGGTAGTATTTATTTGACCATGAATTCCTCAAACAATACCCCCCTTCAAAATTCACTGAGAGGAATTTCATGGAAACCATGACTTCCATGGGCCTGTCCCAGATTATCCAGAGCCCGACCAGTAATAGTGGTCACACTCCCGATTTGGTGTTCTTGTCAGAGCAGTGTCTATGTGACCTGAAATTGGTGAACCTGTCCTTGATCCCCTTATCATGGTCAGATCACAGTCTGGTGGCAATGAGTTTCTCAAAAGCTTCACACACACACTCGCAGGGAGGCAGGACCTATTAGATTGATCTGCCCCCATCGACTAATGATCTGCCCCCATCGACTAATGGACCCAGATTGGATTCCAGAAGGGGGTTATAACTGCAGATCCATTATGCAGTCCAGCTAAACTCTTAGTCACTGTTTGGAATAGGAAGGTGACTGAGGCTCTGGATAGGATTGTAGCCTTGCGACCTCTCCTCACCCATAGATCTCTCTGTGCCCCGTGGTATACAGAAGAACTTAGAGGATGAAACACATGAGATGTCTAGAGCGCCGCTGGTGGAAGACAGGAGATGAACTCGATCGAACACGGGTAAGAGCTGCTACTAAGGCCTACCTTGTGGCGATTCATGTGGCGAAGTGTAAATACTTCTCCACACTAATTGCATCTGCAGATAATCGCCCAGTGACCCTCTTAAAGGTGAGCTGTCTCCTCCTAGGGAAGGAGGAGATTGAGGTCTACCTGAAGGGGCGCGGTGAGGAATTTGTGGATTTTCTGAAGGACAAAAATGAAATGAAGGACTTCATTCCCAGTTAGATGCCAGTATGATTGCTGGTCTGATGGAAGCTCCGGAGGCAGGTTCTTGTCCTGTTATCTGGGAATGGTTTGACCCTGTTGCTCCTGAGGAAGTGAACAGGATCCTAGGAAGTATGCGTGCAAGCACCTGTGTTTTAGACCCATGTCCCTCCTGGCTTGTGAAAGCTTCCCAGGAAGTGGCAGGCGGGTGGACTTTGGAGGTGATTAATGCTTCTCTACAGGAGGCGACAGTGCCCCAGCACTTTAAGGAGGCTGTGGTCTGCCCTCTTCTTAAGAAACCATCACCGGACTCCACCTAGTTGGATAATTTCCAGCCTGTTTCCAATCTTCCCTTTTGGGGGAAGGTTGTTGAGAAGGTGGTTGCACAGCAGCTCCAGGGGTTTCTGGATGAAACAGATTATCTCGACCCCTACCAGTCAGGATTCAGGCCTGGGTTTGGGACAGAAATGGCATTGGTCGCACTTTTGGATGATCTCTGGCAGGAGCGGGATGGGGATAGTGCATCCATCCTTGTTCTACTTGACCTCTCGGCGGCATTTGATACCATTGACCATGGGAGTCTCCTGGGGCAGCTTCAGGGGATGGGAGTGGGAGGCCTTGTGCTGTCTTGGTTCACTTCCTTCCTCTGCGGCCGTTCTCAGTCAGTGTTGATAGGAGGGGAGAGATCCAGCCCTCGCCCACTGCTTTACGGGGTTCCACAGGGCTTGGTACTCTCTCCGCTCCTGTTCAACATTTATATGAAGCCACTAAGTGAGATCATCTGTCACCATGGACTGAGGTATCACCAATTTGCTGGTGATACTCAGCTGTGTCTCAGCCTGTGGTGAGTTAAGTGTTGCTGTGTCCTCTCTCTTGCAGTGCCTGGAGGCTGTTAGGGACTGGATGGGGAGCAACAGTTTGAAACTAAACCCTTGGAAGACCAAGTGGCTCTGGGTTTGGGGTTTGTTGGCTCAGGGAGAATTGCCACCTTTGGTCTTGGATGGGATAGCACTATCCCAAACAGACCCTGTGCATAATCTAAGGGTTTTCCTGGACTCACAACTCCTGCTTGAAAAGCAGGTGGCGGTCATGGCCAGGAGGGCCTTTGCACAACTGCAAGTTGTGCACCAATTATGCCCTCTCCTGGACCAGCGGTCTCTGCTCACAGTCACTCATGCCCTAGTCACTTCTGTCTTGATTATTACAACAAGCTCTACATGGCACTGCCCTTAAAGAGCATCCAGAAGCTCCAGCTGGTGCAAAATGCAGCGGCCCACATGGTTCTGTGCAGACCCCAGTATGCACATGTGTCACCTCTCCTGCAGGAGCTGCATTTGTTGCCGATTTGCTTTCAGGTGCAATTCAAGGTGCTGGTTGTAACCTTTAAAGCCCTTCATGGCTTGGGCCCGGGTTATCTGAGGGAATGTCTCTTGCCGGTCACATCTATCCGACCCATTAGAGTGGGGAGGCAGGGAATGTTGCGGGTCCCACCCCTGAGGGTGATACACCTGTGGGACCCAGAAGAAGGGCCTTCTCTGTGGTGGCTCCCTCTCTCTGGAATATCATTCCCTCAGAGATTAGAATGGCCCCCACTCTAGCACTCTTTCGGAAGGCACTGAAGATCTGGTTTTGCCAGCGGGCCTGGGCAACCCAGAGCAGGATGGAGCCCATCAAATGGCTAGTGTGTTCTGCTGTCATCGGGGCAGGGGGTGGGAGTTGGGGGGGTGATTTTTCATTTTATTTTTCATTTTTTTCCAGATTTTGTTCTATTGTACTTTATTAATTTATTTGATTCTTTTTGTTAGTTTTTGATTTTGATTTTTTGTTTTAAATATGGTTCTACATTGTATAAGCCGCCTCAAGTCGCCATAGGCAGCAATATAAATTAAATAAATAAATTCCTAAATACATTAGTGCATTCCTACCAAAGAGTTGATTTAATTAAGATACAAACATATGGGCTTATTTTTTAAATATTTTTTTAAAAACTATTAAAAATAGTTTCAAATCCCACAGTTAGAAATGTAAGAATCTCCACTTTATGCTTCAGCAACCACTGCAGAAATAGATAAAATCATTACAACTTTTCAATACTATATTTAAATTCAATACTTCAATATTTTCAATACTCTTGCTATCATCATGGTTGAAAATGAAAACAAAAATCACAACTTCATTCAAAAGAGTATCAACAAGACAGTTAGCCAAACTAAGTAGAAAACTTGAGAGCAGAACAAAAATCTTGCTCCAGTGCTTTTGAAACAGGACACTTTAATTAAACTTAAACTTTTTTTTTTATCTTTTCAGGATTATGGAGCTCTGTAAGGCCTAGTCTCATTTGGGAATGATATCCATTATCCACCATTTATTCTTGAAAAAGATTTTTCCAGCTCTACTTTAGACCTAGTTAAAGGAAATGTGTGAGGGTATACCAGGTATGTGTTAGAAACTCTTCCTACTCCGCATTCCTAAAATGGTTGGAAAATTTAGGCAAGTAGATCTATGTATCAAAAATTATCCATTAGAAGTTCTCTTAACAACACCCAACAACCTTTATATATATTTGTCTACAGTTTAATTATTGGTCTCATGTTGCTTTTTTTTTAAAAAAAAAGTTAATACTCAGAAGCCAATGGTTACTTACTTGCCTTTGGAAGTTTTTGCTGTTCTCTGACAATGAGAATTAGAGATTTCAGCCTCTGCACCTTCAACTCTTATGAAGTGTGCAACTAGTGTCTCATTTCCCAAGCTATATAGCAAGAGTATATTGGGTTCTGGCTTAGCAAGTTATGTGAACCAAGCTTTATGGCTTATAAACCATGGGTTATGGCAAGAGTTCATAATCAAGGCACAAATATCACATGTGGCTCATGAAAGTTTTGGGTACTGGTTCCATTATACAGATTTAACTGCAAGGGAAGCTGGATTTGATCAGGACAAGGAAGAAAAGAGAGCTTGTCTCTTTCCCCAGGGCCTTTTTTCCCAACCATAATTACCATTACTGCGGTGGCGCAGTGGTTTAGAGTACAGTACTGCAGGGTACTTCTCTTGACTGCCGGCTGCCTGCAATTTGGCAGTTCAAATCAAAGCAATAATCAAATTACTTAACCCAACCTTTCCTAGCTTCATGCATTTTGAATGACTTTAATTTTAATTAAAGAGCCTCGGTGGTGCAGCGATTAGAGTGCAGTACTGCAGGCTGCTTCTGCTGCCTGCCTGCAATTTGGCAGTTCAAATCCCACCAGGCTCAAGGTTGACTCAGCCTTCCATCCTTCTGAGGTGGGTAAAATGAGGACCCAGGTTGTTGGGGGAAATACGCTGACTCTGTAAACCACTTAGAGGGCTGTAAAGCACTGTGAAGCAGTATATAAATCTAAGTGCTATTGCTATTACTACAATTACGTAGGAAGAAATGTGACTTCAGAAAACTGGACACCCTCCTAAGAAAGGATGAAGCATCTGTTCCCCATTCCATTCTGCTCTGACCAGACTGATCCCCTAGCTATGTCTCAGTCATAAAAACAAAGCACAAAGCCGAAAGCATCAGCCTGAAGATGGCAAGTGGGACCTCGTCGAAACGTCGGCAAGATACTCTCAATCTTACACGGGAAAAGACCCGAACACACCAAGGCCTGCATATCTGTACCCGTGAAAATCTACACACACACACAAACACACACACACATACATATGGGTTCCCTTGAAAATCTACATACATACACACACACACACACACATATCTGAGGGGTTGCTTATATCCCTCTGCTTTGTTCCTTTTGGCACTTCAGAGGTAACTCTAAGTCTTCAGTCACAATCTTGATGCTTTCAACCACCTTCTGTGGCTAGTACATATTTTTACCCAAAGGCCATGCAGTGCTTTTGCTGCCGTTCAGTGAGAAGGTTCCTGATATCAAAGCAGCAGAAGCGATGGTAGCAGTCACCACAGCAGAAAGAAGGGAAGTTGCAGTCGATGCCACGGTGCCAGGAGCCATTTCTGTCTATATACCACTTGCAGTCTTCATCAGCTGAGACTGGAAGGAGAAAGAAGACACTCCTTTTATCAATTCCATAGAAAATAGAAAGCAGTGAAAAATCCTCTAAGAAAACACTGTTCAGGGGAACACCCTGAAATTTCCCACACATCAGTCCCTAGGAATAACTCAAGGACCTAAAGTCAAAGGTCTTCCAGAATTTTGCAAGCTATCATTACATGGTCTTTCACAATAGCAGGGCCATCATAAAATTTAAAATTAAACTTGAAAAATGTTTGTGAGATCATTAGATCTTACAAAATCATGTAAGATGTTCTTTGACATTAGGTAAGAATGCCAAAATCTCCTTATCTTCTTGCAAGGTTTTGGTTTTCTTGAAATCTCACACAATTTGCGTACGGACTTGTACGTTTTTCCAATTTTTGTAAAAAAATATTTTTATTCAATTAATTTAATTTAATTAATTACACTATTAATGGTTTTTTCATAAATTGTACCATTCACAATCCCAAGTTGCTGCTGAATATAAACATCATTCTCTATCTCTACTTTTTAAATATAAAAGCAATAATGCAGAAGTTGGCAACATAATGAAAATGGATATTTTCTTTGGTAGTTATAAGACTCCCAGGCTTAATATTTTTCAGATCTTTTTAAATGAAAAAAAATAGTAGGAAGCTGCTATGTAACAAAGTAAAGTGCCAGCTTCTAGAAATATCAGAATGCTTCAAAGCATAACTGAAATTACAATAGGTATTTATACAATTTAAATATACTAGGAGGACATACAGGTAGTCCCCGACTTACAACAATTTGAGCCCAAAATTTATGCTGTTAAGTGAGACATTTGTTTGGTGAATTTTGCCCCATTTTAGAACTTATTGTGCCACAATCGTTAAGTGAATCACTGCAGTTGATAAGCTAGTAACCCAGTTGTTAAGTGAATCTAGCTTCCCCATCGACTTTGCTTGCGAGAAGGTTGCAAAAGATAATCACATGACCTTGGGACACAGCAACAGTCATGAACATGAACCAGTTGTCAAGCATCTGAATTTTGATCACACAATTATGGGGATGCTGCCAAGGTTGTAACTGTGATAAACAATCCTAAGTCGCATTTTTCAATGCTGTTGTAATTTGAACTGTCATTAAACAAAAGGTTGTAAGTCAAGGGCTACCTATAGTTCAGTATTTTCTTAGACAGTATGGGAATTTGCCTTCTACAAAACAAAAGGAAATGAAAAGCTGGTATAGGAGACAATATCTTCTGGGGACTGATCCACATCATTTTGTCTTCAAGGAAAATCGTGTATTGGCCATGATCATCATGGCAACCATGTTCTATAAAAATTACAGTATAAACATCAACATAAACGCTGCTTAAATTTGTAGATTATTGCCCCAATGCATTGTTTCTTTTAACAAAATTAAAACAGATTTTGAGCTACATGCAACATATGGCATATTCAAATATAAGATACATGCTCTTGATCATTGTTGTAACAGGTAAGTGAATATGTAAATTGTCATCACTATGTAAAGTTGTATTATTTGTTACTTAAAAAAAACCTTTATAGGCAAATTAATTACATGAAACCTTGTATCATTAAAATAAAGATGAGGGATACATACTTGGTTTGTTGTATTTCTTAGAAATACAGTTGACTATGCATTTATAAATGCTGTCAATAAAAAATAGTATATGGTACATATGTTGATCATGTTATGTCAAATTTAGCAGAGCAGAGGAAGATAAAACTGAAACTCTTGTACTCTCTGGCATGCTTAGGTTTGGCTATGGTTTTTTATTACCACCCAGAATATCAAATGAGTTCATTCCTATGATTCAATTCCCTTCATTTAGACATGTGACCTCCATATATAGAACACAACCAGCTGTCTTCAGATGACTGGAAGTGCTTATCCTGCACTGCAACCATTTTATTAATTACAGTTAGATTGTGCCTCTTTTCCAAAAGTTCAAGGGGTGTATACCATTCTGACCCTTCACACATGTTTTTGACAAGAGAGTGAGACCCATTGCTTTATTATGCTTGTCATTTTTTTTTTATTCATAAAATTATAGTATCTTTGATTGTTGTGACCTGTCTAGAGTTACTGACGGTTGGGCAGCATATAAGATTAATACATTATTGTTGTTGTTGTTATTATTATTATTATTATTATTATTATTATTATTATTATTATTATTATTATTATTATTATTATTATTATTAATTATTATTATTATTATTATTATTATTATTATTATTATTATTATTATTACCCACATAGTCAGACAGCTGTTTAGAATGGATTTGGCATTTTCATCCTTCCCGAGGATCTGGGATAGGCAGACATTATTATTTGATGATTTTTAAACTTATTGCAAGATGCAAGTACTTTCAAGGAAAGCTGCTTTTGCCACAGTCATCTTTTATTTGCAGATATTTTGTGATTTTCTCACATTCTTTTTCTTCTGTTTTGCTGTCCATTATCCAGCTCTTTTGGGCAATAACAATAACAATTGTTAAATCTGGGATGTTATGTGGCAGATGCCTGTTTGCTTAAGGACTTTAGTGTCTTCATTTTCTATTACTTTTTCTACTTTATGGCCTCATCAGTTCTTGCTTGCGGGCAAATGCATCATTGATACTACTTTGCCATGCTGTTGTTCGTAGTCAGTCTGTGTGATCTTCTTGCTGCCACTAACTAAGTAGCCCATTGTTTCTTTGCAGAGCTTGCATTTGTTGTCTGTTGCTTTCTTCTTAATGCTGGCTTTATATGCATTTGGCTTGGTCTTGTGCAGGCAAAATTTGCCCCTCTGTCTCTTTCTTCAAGTTTCCTGCTCTTAATCATTGCCAGGTCTGCTTTGTTATCTGCTTTCTCTGCTGTTTTTTTTAAGTATTAGTCACATAATATTTTGCCTTTCCATATCTCTTTCCTATTCTTCATTCGGTAGGCCAGTTTGGTCTCTCCACTACTCAGTAAGCCTTCATTGGGTCCCAACTTCAGTGCATCCTCTTCATTGTCCTTTATATATTCTCCCAATGTCCCTTTCTCTTCAACTGTCTAGTAATATTTATCTTTTGCTGCAAATTTACTGTCCAGACAACCCCATTAAGCAAATGGGGTTGTTGCAATAGGTTTGTTGCAAGAGAGTATCATAATCAAGTGGATATATTAATTTGGATATTCCAAAACTAAGACAATACAGTACTTTAACCCATTATATAATATGCTGTATTTTAGTATAATGATTCTATACTCCTTGCACAGGATTCATAACCTTAAAACCAATTTCCCCGCATATTTATTTTATAGAGCATGATAGCTACTCACCACTATGCACCATTTATTAAAAATAAGAATACCTCTATTCTTTGCTTGTTTATATGAAATAAAATTCAATCACAAATGCATTGCCTATGATGACTCATGTGAACAGTATTACGAACATAAATAGTGTCTTTTTTCAAATATGCACATTCAGTGCTACCTCCCACCACCTTCCTCTAATCCAGGGGTCTCCAATCTTGGCAACTTTAAGACCTGTGGACTTCAACTCCCAGAATTCCTCAGCCAGCAAAGCTGCTCTAATCCATGTAAGGTTCTTGATTATTAACTGGATTAATGAGAATCTACAGCAGAGTTTTGCAGACTTGATCGGTTGGAATGAATCATGTTTATGAAAGGACTGGTGTTCAAAAGTGAGACTCAGGAAACACAAAGTTGCTCCATTCAGTCACTGAACAAGCAGGCCTCATGTTTCATTTTCTGTCTTATGTTACCTTTCCTTTCTTTGATGCTCTGTAAGAGAAATAATTGTATTTCTCTCTTTCTGTAGAGAAAAGCTGCAGCCTTCTTTTTTCCCTGGCACTGGACGACTATAAAAACCAATTAACAAATAAATCCTTTAACATGGTTTTATTAGTGTTTTTGTCATTTTAAAAGATGGAAGAAGGCAGCTGGAATTCCTCTCCATTGACACAATGAAGAGATGAAACGGCAAGGCAACATAAACCTAATCTCCTGACATATCTGAGCAGACAAAGATATTAATGCATATTCATCAATATTATATTTGTATTTTATGATTTTCTCCAGTTTTTTCCTCTCCCACTATACTGTCTATCCAGACTTCTTCATCTTTTCTTTCCATAATTGTTAAGCCCAGGGTGCTATATGGCAAGTGCTTGTCTTTCATACATCCATATCCATTTGAACCTTAGATGATGAGCTCATGAAACGTAATTGGTTTTTCTTAAATTATTTATTGTTGAATTTAATTACTTTTTTATATTTTATTCAAGGATATTGCCAAGCCATGGGAAAGGCTTTCCCATTACAGAGTTTGAATAATTAAAATTTCTGGTCTTCAGTACAGTAAAAAGCACCTATCCCTTATTGTATATAAAAGTAAAAGCACCTATCCCTTATTGTATGTAAAACCGGGGGAAACTTTCCTTCCTCTTCAATGGGCATTTGCAGGAGGGCTGGATTCCTGCCTGAGTTATATCCTTCCTCCTTGTGAAAGGGAAAGGGTTTCTCTAGTCCAGTTTTCTTAACATCCCTTTTTTATTTCAAATCTTCAAATATGCATTCACCCTGAATAAACAGTTTGACAAATGTGCAATCTTCTGCAAGTAAAATTATTCCATGATTGATAGCCAGCATGCCCAACATTGTTCAGATGTCAGATGTCTCCATTAATAATGGGGCTCAACAGGTGATCTTGAGCCAATGATTCTCTCTCAAACAAACATAACTCTCAGGATTCTTTCCAAAAACCTAAAACTCTCAAAATAGGCAAGTTATAAACATAATGGTAAGTTAAAAAATACAACAAAAATAAAATAAAACGTTGAGGACTTTTTGTAGCATGACCAACGCCTATATCTGCTAGAAATCATGAGAATTAGCAGTAGCACTTAGACTTATATACTGCTTTATAGTGCTTTACGGCCCTCTCTGAGCGGTTTTATGGAGTCAGCATATTGCTGCCAACAATCAGAGTTCTCATTTTACCCACTTCAGAAGGATGAAGGCTGAGTCAATCTTGAGCCTGGTGGGATTTGAACTGCCAAATTGCAGGCAGCCAGCAGAAGTAGCCTGCAGTACTGCACTCTAATCATTGCGCCACCGAGGCTCTTATTTTAATTAAATTAAAATTTTAATTTAATTTAATTAAAATTAAAGTCATTCAGAATGCATGAAGCTAGGAAAGGTTGGGCTAAATAATTTGATTATTGCTTTGACTACAGTAATACTATAAGTACTATTTGTAGACTCACAATAAGATTAGAACCCTTCAGCTCCACTTCTTTATGTTTATCCCACAACTCCTATGATCCCTCTCCAGAACATCAATTAGCTATTGTATTAGTTGGACATGCTGTTTGGGAATTAAAATTGAATTATACAAGATATGGAGATGAAACATTGCATACCTGTTCTTCTCAACAGTTTTTTAGAATACAAAGCCACTATCAAGAGGCCAAAAAACTAGCTACCTTGATAATATATCATTAACAGAGTTTGCAGATATAACATACCCATCACAAGCAGGGCCTCATTGGAGAAACACTCTCAGGTTGTGTGAAAGAATGCGTGGAGTCTTAATCAGCTGCAGGTGTCAGCACCATGGACAGCACTACACAAATGAATGACCAGGTTCCAGATACAAGCAGGATTCACTAATCCCAATAGTGATCTTGAGAACTGCTGTACATCCAAACTGGGCAACAGGATACGAAATACTTTCAAACTGAATAAATTGCTTTAGGCATTAAAAATGAAGCCAGCTAGATCCTTTCATCAAGTAATTCAGTAGAAATTCATCAGCCATAATTTCTATTTCATTCTACAATCCATTCCTTCCTATCTAATTTTATCTTCTCAATGGATATATCAATTTTTTTTTCTCCTTGCTATTGGAATTTCCTGATCTTCAAGTATTTTGAACTTCCTTTCCTTCAAAAATCCACAACAAATTCTCATTTATCCCAGATTCAAAGAATTCAAAGTTCCACTATGGTATTCACCTTGGAACTGCCTTGAATATGCTTGCTCAATTAATGCCAGCAATCTTGGGCCATAAGCACCATCCCTCCATCCCATACAGTAAAAACAGAATTAATATTTTCTAACTTTCTGTGAAGTTGACAAGAAGCACTTTGGCTCTAGCAATGGAAACCTCATTTAATGATTAGAAGTCTGTCCTTTCGGATGCTGTTCTACAGCCAAAAGGGATATTAGAGGTTTTTTTTAATATGTCAAGATTTCATTCTAATTGTATCTATTTTTATTATGATTACAGATGGTGTAAAATAAAACAAGACTCAAGCAAATAGCACTTTACTGCACAAAAATCAGTGTAATTCCCAACTGTCGAAAAAAAGAAGAAAGAAAGAAAGAAAGAAAGAAAGAAAGAAAGAAAGAAAGAAAGAAAGAAAGAAAGAAAAGGATTCTAAACATATTTTGTATACAAAAGTTCAAATTAAAAAAAACCCTATCCTCAAAGGAAGCATAGGAGGGGGAAATTCCAAACAAAAGACAAAAGTCTTCTGCATTGTTAAGGGTTATGAACATCAGCTAAAATCTTTGAAATTTATTCCTCCCACCCAGTAAATTACTCCATATGTCACACAAGATATGTGTGTGCATCTTTGGTTGCCAGAAGCAACATTCCTCTCCCCAGAGGCTGCTTTGGAGCAAAACTATAGTTATATTAATTGAATTAATAATTAAAAATAAGTCACCCCACTTACAACATTAAATGGTCCCCACATAAACTCGCACAGATAAACCACTTTCACTTAACATGCAAGTATGCACACGTGCATGCCCTTTCAGCAAGAGGAGAAACAGGATGAATATTAAATGAGAGAAAGGGAACTACATAGAGATGCAAACTGGATGCGCATGAGGCATGAACTGGGCTAAGAGAAAAATCAAGGAGAAAGAAGAGTATTGCACAAATATTCTCCCCCCGCCCCCCAGCATCAATATTCAGTTTAGTATTGAAGCTTTGTCAAATGAAGGGAGTGACACCATTTTGCTTATGTATTGTTTTCAACAGCTTCTTCTACTCATTAGTGAAGGTAAAATGATACCTCAGCTGAGAGGTAGTTATTTGGGAGGAAAAATATTCATCATCTAATAAACTGTTATTAGATCTAACAGAAGTACAATATCCATTATAAACAAATGGGAAAATCTATTACGGTGGTTTAACTAAGTCTTGGATGAAAGTCAGCTGGGTTTTTTAAATGATTTTTTTTTTGTCTGAAATACCTTTTAAAAACCCTTCTACCAGTGAAAATGTTAGCCTGAATCTACATCATCATCAAAATTGCCTGAAACAAATTCCTCAGGAGCCAGAATTTTTAACCGCCCTATGTTGCAATACCTAGATTTCCACATAATACCTTAAGTCATAAACCACCAGAATGGTCAGAATTCACAAATAAGGTAAAAACAAAGAAACTATGGGATCGCTAGACACGTTGCATAAAAGTCAATTATACTGTCTGCCAGAACTTTGAAAAAAACCTTTTCCTCATTATCCTTATATCTTGAATAATGAAGTATTCTCCTTTTCACAACACAATTTTTCTCTTATAAGAAAAAAAAAAGCCTTCGTCTGTTGTAACTTTAAACCAATAAACATTTTCAATAATTTATTCAATTTTAGCCACAGTAGCATAATTAGCAAAATTAGGGGATAACTGGTTTATATTAATTGTTCTCAAATAGATATGGAGCAATACTCTAAGAATAGGCCACCTTCAGAACAAGAGATGTTCCATAGCATCAATACTTGAAAACATATTTCTCATCATAAAATAGGTTTCATGAAGCTTTATGCGCAATTTCTTTATTTTCTTTTATTGAACAATATCTGGTATACTAGGATTAGGATATAGTCCATCTCTATTCATTCTTGCTGAGGATGAAAGAAGTTGCAGTCCACCACCTGAATACACTCGATCCATGATGGTGAACCAATGGCACGTGTGCCAGAGGGTGCACACAGAGCCCTCTCTGCGGGCACACGAGCCATCGCCCCAGCTCAGTTCTGCTGCGCATGCGTGCGTGCCTCCCACCTGCCACCTAGTCTTCAGGTCTCTGCTGCACATGTGGGGGGGTGTGACTCATCCACGGGGATGCATGTGCATACATGGGAGAACACGCACATGCATTGGGGGTGGGGCACATGTGCAGGGATGCATGCGCATTGCATTTGGGAGTTTGCACATGCACGCACACATTCACACACGCACTTGCGTGCTTTGGGCACTTGGAGCCAAAAAGGTTAGCCATCACTGCAGTAGTTTAAGAAAAGGTGCCTTAGAAGCTAGTGAGTTGGTCTTCCCAAAAACAAACCATCTTGTTATGTTCATGAACATAAGGATAATTAACATGTTCAGTTTATAAGTGATTAGAATTACTAGCATATTTCACATGGTCTTTCACAGAACAACTTAGCCTTATTTCTTTTAGAATAGATGTTTTATGCAGATCTATAAATCTATATTTCTAAAAGCATTAACTTGGAAACTATTCTATGGTATCTTCCTGATTTGTTAACTTTTCATAAATGTTAGATTATACTTTCAAAGGCACATGTCTTTTCTGAACATACTGAATCCCATAGTGCAAAAGTTCTACATTACAAAAATAATACTGTCAAAACTAATATCAGCAAAAAAAAAACATTGGCGCAATCATATCAGAGCAACTTTATATCTGGTTAGGTAACTCCACTTTTCCAGGGATCAGCAATGCAGTATTGGGAGTAGCAGACAGCAACATGTTCAGTCACTAAACATTAAGTCTCTTCAGTCCAGACACAATTTCACCTTTCTACAAATAGCTTCTTTATTTTTAAATCTCATATAATTCAGGTTATTTAACTCCCACGGGTTCCTATAATTATCAGGTTAGCATCCTTTAACCACTGCCAAAAATAATTCACAGAGAATCATCATCCACAAACATTTCAACAAGACAGGAAAAAGAAATAGACCCAACTATGATTAGATGCAGGCATTTCTGTCTTTCCAAGAGCCTGCACTGCTAGAAGGAGTGGGGCCAACTGTCACAAAGTTCTGGTGTGTAATTGTCAAGCGCTGTTTCTCCCCATTCCCAAATTCCATACCAACACTTCTGCCCAGCTCCTGTGTAATTTAATGGAAGATACTCAGAAGTTCCCCCTAATGGTATGACTTTTAAATTAATGATTATTTTTCTGGTCCTCCAGTTTCCAAAATTGATTTGGGGGTGATATTCCAGTTGAGGATTTCAATCCAAAGGCTCTCTTCTAACGGGGGAAAAAAAATAGAGACCAGCTCAACAGAGATAAACGCAGCCTTAGATGAAAACGGCACTACTATTCCCCGGACATCAACATCAAGGCAGCAAAATAACACTGCATGTCCCACTCTTAAATAGCAAAGATAGAGAGGGATGGATCATAAGGGTTCCCCCCCCTCTTCTAATTCTTCTAGCTGTGATGGGGCATTTCACACATGCTCAGGAGCGCCCTTTACTTTCAGGAGGGAATAGAAAAATGTTTCCAAAACAGAAACCGGGTTCAACCAGAAAGAGCCCAGAAAAGCACCATCGCTCACCCCCACCCTTCCTCGACCAGGCGCAGACCCAGCGTTTGTTTCGCAGAGCAGGCCTGCGCCTCACTCCTATTCCCCTGCTGCCGAGAGGCCATCGCCGGACCCGCGCCGCGGGCCCTCAGCCCGGCCTTACCCAGGGTTGCAGCGACCAGGCTGCAAAGCACCGTCCACGCCAGGGCCCAGCTCCCCATCGCCGTCCTTCTGAAAGGCTTCCAGATGCCCGGCCGACGCTGCGGGAAGGGGCGGGCGCGAAGAAACCGGATCCGGGGGGGGGACACGGCCGCCTCCTCTTCTCCCAAGAAGGGAAGCTCGAATCACGGTGGGAGGCTAGACCGAGCTGTTTCTTGCGTGCCGGGCCGGGCTGTTGGAGCTGCGGGGCGTCGCAAACCGGTTTGGTCGGCAGCCAGTTTTTTGGGGGGTGGGGTGGGGGGGTGAACTATGAGTATGTTCTCTGAGTCTCAAAGTGATGCATGGCTGAGGGGGGATGAAGGAAAAAACAAGGTAACAATTCTTCACTGTACAATTGAGGAAAGCGTTTTTAACTCTTCATTTCTCTGCCTTCCAAGTTCTCTGAACAACTTTTTGTCACAATTAAAAACTAAAGGATCATAACAAAACTTAACGGTATAAAAGAGAAAAACCTCAGGAACACTAACTCAAAAGAAGAACGTGGCAAGAGGTAACCGCTATTTTGAAAACCAATTTTAAAAGGGAAAACGTAAAAATGTTTCAAACTTTCAACATCTGAAAAATGTGTCTTAAGGACGCTTTCAAGGAAAACTCCAGGGACAGAATCTGACAGCTCAGGGATTACAATTTTGGGCTTGTACAGTAAAGTTTTTCTAGTTGTTTGCTCCATTCAGGGTTGCCTGAAAATCAATATTGGAGCCAAATGTTTCTTAATCAAGATCCCCATATTCCTTAAAAGCTGGTGCCTGTGAATGAAGGGCATTTGAACTCCCAAATAATCATTGACTCACCATGACGTTTATATTCTATCACCAGAAATTCTATTGTTTTACCATCACTGCATCCAAACCAAAACTTCCTTTTTATACAAATCAGTGAACATAAGGTGGGATTTCCCCCCCCCCTCGAAAATCTAGAGCACAAGGCTGCTTCAAGATCCTTTGATGTTTCAGGTGGAACAGTCACTGATGCTCTGGCCCAGTCTGCCAGGTCAAAGTGCAAAATTAAGCCAAGTGTCCAGAGCATATGCTCATCATCCACAATTGTTCAGGCATGCCTCCATATGCCTTATTTTCTGTCTTGTAATCCCATTTCATGGTTGTAGGATTATAATTGCATTATAATTGCATTTCTTGCCCTTTTCCCTTATTCCCTTCTTTTTTTCCCATATTGCCCATTAGCCTCAGAGGCCACCCGTTGTGGTTGCCAGTGTGTTCCTAAGCCTCTAGTACCTATCTTGCCCTCTCCCTGATCAGTGCTCACCATTGCTGTTTCCACCCCTTAGCATGAACACAGATTTCACTTTTTATCTTTTGATTCCCCACCCCCACCCCACCCCCCCACACACACTAGCTTTTCCTCTCCCTCTCTGGGCATCCTTTATTTTGTGACTGTTTTGCACTTCCTCTGCTCCCAAAATCTCACTTTTGCTGTTCCTTGCCTTGAGCTTAAAAAGATACGATTACTGAGGCACCAAAAATTGTTGTGTTTTATGCTTCTTCCCTTCCCCCCATTTCTTGCATGCTGGCCTGAAACACTTTGTTTAATGGACTTTGTTTAATGGACCCTCTTTTTATATTTTAAACTATTCTGTTGTGTCTTAAGATATAACAAACCCATGTGATTATTAAGATATGAAGAGAGGCACATGGCAGAGACATGCTTTTATGACATGGAGGAGAGAATCTATGTTGCTCTTGGGCTGTGGAATATCTCCCTGGGTTGTGCTTGGCCTGCACTTTCTTTCCATTTACAGAATCATTAAAGACATTTCTTTCACCAGGCTTTTAAGAGTTAAGATTATTTTCAGTGCTTCTTCTTGTTACTTGGAGAGATAGTGAATAGTGTGCCAGGTACTGTAGATGTTATAGTTTAAATTTCAAAGCTTTGTTACTTGGATTTTTGAGATTACATTGTATCATATTCCTGTATTTTATATATGAGTAATATGGGTTGAAGTATGGTCCAGAAAATAAATGCTACAATGTCTTCGTACTGTACTTACAAAGTATAGTACCTTGGGATGGTAAAGCAAAATCTGGGGTAAAATATATATTTTCCATAGATGTCTCAGCTATGACTGGAGCACTGTGTCGCCATACAGAAGCAAACTTTTTGATTAGGGAATCACTAAGAACACTAGTAACCAAAGGTGGAAAGATACATAATATGAGATGAGATGACTTATTTTTCATGTCAGGTGGAAAAATATCAGTTCCTTCTTCATAGAACGAAAGGAGTTGATTTTGGGAGAGTTAAAACCAAACTGAGTCTTGATCTTGGAACATCCTATCCGAAAGTAGTTTGAAAAGAACAGGCTCCATACAATGCACAGCTGGCCAAAGCTTATGCTGTTTATCTATAAAGCTCAGTTCATTAAGGTTGCTTGTAAAAGACTGGCTTAATATGGGACAACTCAACGCTGCTAGCTTGATGCAGCCAACTGGGAGCAACCTTCTCACCCCTGCCAAGTCCCCTCTTCCAACTTGCTGCAAAAAGATGGTGATTTCTTTGCAGGACATCTCAACATGGAAATCTGATGTAGGAATAATTCACTGTGGGTACTGGATTGAAAGCCAGGTGGGTGGGCGAGTGAGTGAATGGGCTGTCAGAGGGGGGCGGCGATGAGCAGAGAGTGGAGTTGGAGGCAACTGCATGGAGGCAACGGCAGGGGGTTGGGGTGTCAAAATGGGAAGCCCTCACCGCCCTGCAACTTTTCTTGTAAAGGCCACATTTCTTAATGTTTCAAGGTATCTTGCTCTGAAAATAAGGACAGCTTTGGGAAGCAATGAGGTGGGTTGTCAGCTTTTTTACAAACTAAAAAGGGTTTTTATTTATTTATTTTTGTCAATTGCTTACAAGATAATAGGTATAAGTAAAAACATAATTATTAATACATGGATACATATAAGAAAAATTAAAAAATAAAAGAAACAATAGGACAAGGACGGTAGGCACGTTGGTGTGCTTATGAGTTATTGAGTTGCATTCAAATCCTTGCCTGTCAAACAGATTGCAGTTTGCAGCTTCATTTAGCTGTGGTCTAATGTACCACGGAAATGGGGCTGCATGTTCAGGAAAGTTTGGAGTCCAAACTGGGGAAAAAAAACCTCTTCTCAGCATTGCTCTTTTCAAGCATCGGTGTCTGCTTTGGGGAAACATTGCTGCGACTCTCCAGCCAAATGCACTCTGCACATGACCAGAAACACCATGAAATCACCCACCCAGCTTTTGGTGGAAAGCTCTCTGCACATGACCAGAAACATCTGGAAAGCACTCTGCACATGACAATGAAATCACCCACCCGGCTTTGGGAAAAAGTTCTCTGCACATGACCTGAAAATGGAGTCGTGCATGCCACTTGCCTGCTGCTCACGCAGAACCATTCCCTTTCCCCATCCACACACGCAAAGCCGGAAAGGTTGAGCACTGCTACTGTAAATGAAGGAATGGTATGAAATGATTTGAAAATCTTTCAACCTTTCCAGTAATTAGGGACGACAGGTTCTGTATTTCTGTCTAGAAATGTTAGATCTAATAAGGTTGTAAGAGACATGATATCATACCTGCTCCCAGAAATTGTGGGTATTCCAGTGCTGGAGGATTTTAAGAAGAGATTGGACAACCATTTGTCTGAAAAGGTATAGGGTTTCCTTCAGGGTTTGGACTAGAAGACCTCCAAGGTCCTTTCCAACTCTGTTATTCTGTTAATAGGTTTTTTTTTATTTATTTGGGTGATAGTTAAAATTTGGTACACACACACACACACACACACACACACACTTTGGAAACTGTTGCAATTGCCACTTTTATTACAATAAATTGCCACTTTTATTTACAATAAATTATAAAGTTGAAAGTTGGAGAAGTGCATATTCTCATGTCAGAGATAGCTGTTTTATAAACAAGGGGAAGATGGCAGGAATTTTCAGGACCACATGATTGTTGAATTGAAAAGATAGGAAGAGAGAGTCAGAATTCAAGGTCTTGTTAGAGAATTTCTTGTGCATAATTTCTTGTACGTATGACTTCCTAATTTTCCACAGTAAATTTACCTATATAACTTTCATGAGATTGCTTTGGAATGTGAAGTGGAAAAAGAATCTAATCACCATATCAGGTATAAAGCCAAACGGTGATTGCTTTTCCTTACTTCCAACTAAGAACAGTATCATGGTACAGTAGCGAGATTAAAAAATAAATGTCATTGCTACATTTAAAGAAGATGAAGTGATCAGCAGACATGAGAGTTAATTATGCTTTTCCGCTTACTTTGAAGATTCATCAGTACTAGCATAGTATAGAAAGCCTTGAAGAGTTACTGGAGTATTTCAAAATGCTCCATCACTGGAGGCTTTTAAGAAGAGAGTGAACAGCCATTTATCAGAAATAGTATGGGTCTCCTACAAGAACGGGGTTGGACTAGATGACCTCCAAGGTACCTTCCAACTCTTGTTGCTATTACATGTGTGTCCCTCCAATGCAGATCTGGGCATTTTACGATTCACACACCACATCTGGTCCTTCTGTTGTCCATGTCCAGCCTGCAGTGTTGGAGGTGTCGTTAGGCCGGGGGCCAACAGGGATGGCAGCAGGAAAGGAACAGGGTGGGGGCAGGGGGCAGTGGTAGTGGGGGCAGCCCTCCACAACAGCCCCAGTGTTTCATGTGGTCCTTGGGAAAGTTAATTGTACATTTCTTATCCAATGCATTTGTAGCATTTCTGTGAATAAAAAGTTTGATATATTGGTCTGGCTAAAATCTTTATCCTTTTCAAATATTTTCGATGGTTTTACCAAATATGGACCCTACTTAAATATATTCTCCTTTGGGAAATCCATTATGTTCATCAGATGTTTATATTTATACATATAATATGTTCATAAAGCTGCTTAGCAAACATACATGCTGAAGTAGTAATAGTAGTGATATTGGTACAAAATCCACAAATCAGTCTGCTTTTCTGTATTTTAACACTGATTTAGTGCAATTTTATCACTTCAGCTATTTATGCAAGAAGTATGCCTTTTCAAACACATCTGTAGCATTTATGTAGCATATATCTAAATAAGGATAATTAGTTGCTACTATATTCCAGATATTAAAAGGAATATCTCTTGGCACTATGCAGTTGTCAGTGATCACATTATAAAGAGTTTTTGAACAAATCATGAATCCATTAAGCAAATACAATTTTTAGGTTAATTGTAACTAGGAATGATTGCAACCATATATTTCTTCTTACCAAAATCTGCGTGGCCAGCTACACTGGCGTTCAAAGTTAATAAAAAGCTGGTCTGGTGGACAATCTTTGAGCTCAGTGTTCCCATCGCAGCAAGCATAGTACTTGTGTGGATCTGGTCGGTAACTGTAATTGCCATTAGGTCTGTCTTCACAAAACTTATCCACAATCAAATCACTTGGCCAATCCTTGATGGCACTGTAGACAAAGCCTCCTGGACAGTTCATGACTACTGTCTGCCCATTAGAGCATCTATAATATTTGTGTGGATTTGTTGGATAAGCATAGTTACCATCAGGTTTGTCATTACAAAATGTACTTGGATCAGAGATGTGGGGTCTTGGATACAGAGTGGATGCAGGAACAAGTGTGATAAAAGGGCTTCCGGTTGGTTCCGTAGATCCCAAGTCAGCACATACTGAAAGAAATATTTGAAGTCAGATCTTTAGATTCTTGTAACAATTCGATAGCATTATTACAATCAGATGTATCTCCCAAGCACTGATCAAAATCAGGACTGTCCCTGCAACCATGCAATCACTCCCACGCACACACCCCTTTTAGTGTGCACCATATGCAGATAAGTGTGGGTTGCACAGGCACACCCATCTTCTTAACTTTCTGCTTCCCTTTTCTATAGATGCTTCTGATTCCAACCCAAAAAGTCCATTATGAGCTGGCATTATTAAAAGAAAATGCTAATGGAAAGAAAGCATCCATGCTATATGCTAGACAAGTTCAGCATGACCAGGGATCGAATCTGACAATCTTATATTGATGCTTTTTAGAACTGTGATTAGCATAGAAAGAGCCCGCACTGGTTGATTTAAACCAGAGTAATCCTGAGGCTTCCAGGATAAAGCGTTGACATTCTATTAGAAACAGATGGAGAGAGTTTGTTTAATGAGGAGAGGTATATGCCAAATCTTTTTATATGGATAACTTGATACATTTTGTTAAATATTTTATAGAAAAAATTAAAAAGTAACAATTCAAAACTCATACAAAGAGTAAAGGCTGCCCCATACTGGACTAGACTTCAAGCACTATCAGATTAGCCCTCACCAACCCCCAATGTAATTCTACTTTCAGAGCTTCATTTATCTGACAGAGAGGAAAAGAATTCCTAGCTCACTCCCAAGACACAGAGTGCATGCCTTGGGAAGAGCATTTAACTCTCCATAAGTCTACTTCCAGAAATGAACTCAAATCCTTTCCACAGCCTTTTGAATGGTGGAGATTCTAACTTTTGCTGGTTTAGTAGCATTTGACTGTACATTCTATTTTAGGGTGTCTATAAGTTGACTCTTTCTCATGTCTACCTCCAGATTTCATCAGAGATCTTTCTTCCCAAATATTTAATCAAATTATCTTGATTCAAAATGTGTTTTAATTTTGCTATTGTATACATTTTGTTTAAAATTTTCCTTAATATTTCAAATGTTGAATTCCTTAATAAATATTCTTATAATTAATATGTAGTGCTAGTGCCCTCTTCTGAAAATAAAGAGCACTAGTACCCAGATTAAGATTCAAATATTATTTTATTCTAATAATTGCCACCCTTATAACTCTGGACTTTCAAACTTGGCTGCCCTCTAAAAGTATAGGCAAACTCCTAAAATTCCCAGACAGCATGGACATTTCTGAAAATATTGGGAGTTAAAATCCATATTTCTTGAAAAAGCCTAGAATAAAATGATAGTTTTATTTTGTACCTCTTTTATTATTAAACACTGCATTTGATGGTAGCAATTACAGGTTCAGTCTCTCCTTAATTTTGCTTTCTATAGATTTTAGGTGGCAGATCTAAATATTTCCTAGCAGTATATATTATCAAAATATCTTTTGATAGTAGTAGAGTAGTTTAAAATATTTTCTAATGGCATTAACTAATACTATAATTCCAATATTTAGTATCTTATATACAAATTAAATATTCACAGAATTTAGTAAGACTCCATTATAATACTGTACAATCTCTAGAACTTTTTGTCTTGTAATATTGTAATAATTCTGTTAATTATATTGTTATCCATTTTTCTCATTGATAAAACCAAATAGCCTCATCTGCTGCCTATTTAAGAGTAATGTCAGTTATGAATATCTGCCTTGGTCTTGGACATCATATCACTTGGTTGTTTTTCTATCTTTAAAGGATAATATTTGTAGCTCAGGGTTGAAATGAAGGGTCCTTGGTGGTCTTTGAGCTTGGTTGGTTTCTTGCAGACATTTCATTACCCAAACTAGGTAACCTCATCAGTGCTAGCATTTCTCTCTTCTTAGTGTTAGCTGGCAGAAAGTGCTTTGAGCAGAAATAAAATATGCTTAGACTACATTCTTCTGCGCAACATATTTTATTTAGGATTATGCCTGAAAGAATCAACACACAATTCAAATGTTGTTGCAGAACACAATACTCTCCTTTGCAAACTTACCATTCTCATTCTTTTTCATCAACTGGATAGATGCATATTTATCATTCTTCACTTTATTCTGATTCAAAACATAGACAATTTTATCTTTAATATTGTGGTTGTTCCCAAATACAAAAGTCCACATGGGTATGCTACCTAAACACACAGTAATTAATTAATTACATCTTTTTAGAACTTTGTACAAGAATTACATTTATAGTTGATCTAAAAAGTACTTAATATGTTTCACTAAAAGCAGAGGATAACAATTATTTTTAAAATCTGCATATTTATCTTGTAATAATGTGAAGTATTGCTTAGAATTTTGGAACAAAGAAGCTTAGTTAATATAAACAGGCACAGGGATTACCACCGAGCTCTTAAATTTGAGCATAGACTGAATCTGAACTTTCTAGACTGGTTTTCTAAACTTAAGTGAAAGATGGGTTTTTCTCCATAAAAGCATTTTGTCATTTTTTATTTCTGTTTCCATTATTGAAAATATTTTACAAAAGTAAATTCTGTTCCTTTGTCACAGTTTATTAGCTCTTTTATAGCTCTTCAATGGCTATATGTGGTACAAGTTCCAAATTAGCCAAATATATTCACTTCTCTTAACACACAAAATAAAACAGAAAAAATATTTTAAATACAGAAACATTACACCTTCTTAGTTCAATGATTTTTTCAGGGTATAATATAAAGTTACCTGACATCAGTCAAACAGGATTTAAGCAGCTAATGTATATAACATCTTTGTCTATCAAACTAAAGGATCCACTTCTCTATAATCTTCCTCTTCTTAATTTAAGTAGAAATACTGAATAGATTTACCTGATGCTATGTAAGGATCTGTTGCAACTTCCCAAACTCCAATATTTGTACGATTTACATGGCCAATCTCTTCCCAGATTGGACGAAGTTTTCCTCTTACTAATACAGTTTCATTGACGCATCTAAAAATCAATCCATTTACAATGCACTTTTAAAGTCCATTTTATTCATAACTGTAATAATATCTTACCTACTGTGCTTCTTAAATAAGAATTCAGAATTCATTCTAACTTGTAGTGTCTATTCGTTTAAGATAAATTATTGTTCTAGGTTATTATGTTAAGGAATAGATAATGGTCTGAATTATGGATGATGGCCACAAGCACTAAACAATAAGGGCATAAATTAGAATCATAACATTTAGCCTGCAGATGAGTGGAAATATGTGGCTTCTGGGTATAGGAAAACTATTCCAGAAAAGAATGTTTCAGAATATGTGAAGTAACTTTGTGGCTAATTTCAGGCTTTTAGCAACCAGGCATGGATTATATTTTTGTATCTTTCAAAAGCATTTGGATATATATGGTAAACTTATCAAAAAGCATTTGGATATATAAAAGCATTTGGATGTATAAGGTAAACTTAGCACTACCTGACACACAAGGCTGTACTGCACATATGAAAGTGGAGAAGCCCGCTGTCTCAAATTTATTCTGAAAATATTTCCATCCAAGCTGATCCTAGGATTCTAGCCTAAATACTGGAGGGTGCAGAATGCTACTGTTTTTCATTCCACAAATCTTTTATTGTGGAACCAGTTTCTGGAACGGATTGATTAATGTAGTATAGCTACATTTTCATTAGGAACCTTTCTACTGCCAAGAAGGCTAGAATCTTGAACAAAGCTGAGATATGTTTTGAAACAGAACACATATCAATGATTCATGATAACAGTAACTTAGTCCATTCCTTCCTAAAGACGATACCTAGCTGTGACTGCTGCAACAAGGATATTCTTCGACTTTATTAGACATGTGTAGGAAATAAGGTTTGCCTACAGATGTGTAGATTTGTGAAGTGAGAGTGTTGAGTTAAGCTCTCCCTGCAAGTGTCCCCGGTTTTAGGAGTAAAATGTGTTGTATGAATCAAGCTACTATAGTTTGTGTTATGAACTACAGTAGCTTGATTCAGCATATTATGCATATCCAGTCAGTTGTGGTTTAGTTTACAAACTACGGCAAAACAAATAATAGGTTAGCATTATATGTGAATCTCACTTACGTGAGTTATCTCTCATCATAATCTATTTTACAGGAGTAAGTAAAATAAGTATGGGTAAAATAGGGAATTGTGTTGCCATTTTGAATTCCTTGGAGGAAAAATTAGATGAAAGAATAATAAAAACAATCATCATAAATTTCCAACTTCTTTTTCAAAATGTTAACCATTTATTTTTTTACTTTTACCCCAGTGTTTTATTTTATTTTATATCTACCCATTATTTTTCTAATCTAGTTTGGAGACTAGATTCAACTCACACATTTTTCATAGCATTTGCTTTCATTATGGTTTGGTCTTTGAGTTTTAATTTATGAAGTATCTTTATTATATTCTTCAATCCTTTATTGAAGTCTTGTTATATTATTTTAATAGTATCATTAAAACCAAATATAGGTTAGTCCACTCTATTTGTGTTCCCTGTAGCTATCTATGGTTGTGAAAGTTGGACCTTAAAAAAACAAGACAGGAAGAAGATGTGGAGAGACCCAGCCCATAGAATCACCAAGAGTCAGACACAACCGAATGGATAACACCCTCATTCTCATTAAAATATTTTAATTAAAAAAACAATCATTAAAAAAAGAAAGTTGACATCCAGGCTTACCTGTAATTATGCAGACCAGGAAGCTGGTTAGAGCCTTTAACAACTACATTTCCTAAGGCTTTAAACCCATGTTCACAATCCATCTCAAAAACTGTAAAATTGTTATTGCCTGAATTTCTCCAGATTTCTCTGAAAATTCAAGATATAAAATCCATTATTAGAAATGAAAAGTCAAGGTCGCATTCTTCTATTGCTGTTTTAAAAAATTATTAAGTGTAATGAATAGGATGCAGATCCAACATTTACATACAAGAAATGAAAAGTGCAATGTCATATGTATGTATATGTGTATTGTTTCTGGGCCATGCCATTGCTTTAGAAATGCAGTTAACTGCATTGTCAAAAGAAATAATATAATTCTTAAATATAAAGAATATAGTAGAGTAGGTTAGAGTACAGTCAATAGAGTGGAATAGAATAGAATTTCCAATTAGTCCTGTGAAGTTTTCAGTTGGGGCAGTAGGAGGTCTCCAAATGAAATCTTATGTATAAGTGCCTCATCGTGCCTCCCGTCCCTGTCCTATTGTCCCCATTTAATCGTACCTATTTTCTGTATTCTTACTCATGTTTATACTTATATCTATTATTTTGTAAGCGATTGACAAATCAAATAAATCAAATAAATAAATAAAAAACTAGCCATGTTTAAGCCTGGAAAAGAAAACTGGAGAGACTTCATTGGGCACCATATCCAACAGTATTCCTCATGTCTCTGAATCCTCAGAGAAGTTTTTCAGGCAACGTGTTAGGGATATACATCCTAGCAGAATCTGCATCTGTCAGGCAGGCAGGCAAATATGTGAGATAAACGTTTTTGTAGCTTACACTCAGTAAAAACAGATACAATGTGCTAGTTAAATAGTTTATTCCAGTAATATTTATAGCATAGTCAAACAGTCCATATATCATACACTAGTTCAGTCCGTCCAGGATTAATCAGTTGCAAAGTCCAGTGTCGAAAAAGAGGTCAGTAAACTTACAAATATCAGTCCAGTAATATATCTCTTCGCAGTTAGAGATATGAAGAAGTCAAACCTCTTTTCTTCCTTCAGCAACAGCAAAGAACACGCAGTTAACAATCCATCATCGTCAGCAAGCAATTCAGTAAGCCAGCAATACAGTCAAGTTCTCTTGCTCCCTCTTATGGCGATTTACAGCCGCACCCAAAATTACATGCTTTGGAGTTAAAGTGACACACACATAAACTCACTATCATAGTTTATATATATTATTTTACCCAAACCACGTTAGGTAAACTATGTTATTCCTAACACAACACCTATAGCCTCTTTGCCAAATCTTTTTCAGGCAGGCAAGTTATTGTATATTTAGGATTAGTAAACAAAATATTAATCTTCAATATGTTGTATCTTCTACATTTAAATACCTCAAACCTTTAGGACGTCCCAGAAGGCCATTATTCTCATCCTTCACTATTACTGCCCTATTATGAGGTTTACGTTTACCTTGAGCAGTTACGTCTCCAAGAGGAAAATAATCTGAAAAAAAAAAAGATTGTCACCACAATCCCACTATCCACTATCCTTTGTATTACAGATTTGCTAATCTCATCTGGGTTTAATTAACTCTCTTGGAATTGACACATAATTCAAGGCTTTTAAAATATTTGAGCCAGGCAGATTTTGTGCTTCCTAGAAAATTATTCCCTTTTCAAAGAACTTTCAACATATTAATATTCTGGGTATAATTAAAAGAACATATAGCTAATGAATGTGTTTTATCTTTCTTGGGAGTTGACATTTCCTTCTTTACTGTTAACACCCAAACAATGACTTGAGGAAAAACATGCATTATAGTTTTCCTCACTATATGTTGATTTTTTATTTATATTATAAGCATAATCCTTAATCCACATTTCCTTTTTTAAATGATGCTAAACAGCTACCTATTTCTTTTCCAGAGGACCTACAGCAGGAGTGTCAAACTTGCAGCATCATGTGACATATCGGGACTTTTTTCCACTTCGCTAAACTGGGCAGGGGCATGGCCAGCGCGTGACGCATCCAGCCCGCAGGCCATGAGTTTGATAGCCCTGACTTTCAGGAATAATCCTATTGAAACTATCAACCTTGATCATGACAGTCCATGTGCCAGAATGTCATAGGCTTCAGGTCCCCTGTAAGGTGTCCAATCTCCACATAATGTTTGCAAAATTTATACTTCAATTTTTCTTCAGTTGAATATTCTGCAGGAAAGATTAAAATACATATGAAATTATTTTATACAAAATTAGATCAATAATCCATATATACTCTGTATTGACTTTAGGTAGTCCTTTACGTATGATTGGTCACTTGGTGACCATTTAAAGTTACAATGGAACTACCTTAGGGCTACTTATGACCCAGAATCAAAATCTCAGCAGTCAGTCTCCCTATTGCATAGTCACATAACTGGGTTTCAGATGCGTGGTAACATGGCCATATTTACAGCCATTTGCAGAGCCTTACACTTCCAGTGTTTGGCAAAATTGCATCCACAGGAAACTATTGATTTATTTAACAACCACATTTTCACTTAATGACTGTGGCAGCCAGTTTACAACAGCTACATTCACTTACCGAATGCTGTAAAAGAAGGTTGTAAAATCAGAGTCTGGGAAGACTAACCTATTTTATGACCATCATGATTTATGACCTGATGGGCAGCCTCCATTAAAATTGTAAAAAGGACTACCTATACATCATTGTTTCTCAACCTTGACAACTTTAAGATGTGTGGAATCTCCTAGCCAACATTGGGTATTGCAGGATGTGTGAATTTAGCCAATTGTGGCTTACTTAACAAACCATGGTTAAGCAAACTAGGACTTATCCTGATCTAGGAAGTCAGGTAAACCTTGAATTCCAGTAAGCTTTAATTAGTGGAACAACAAGAGTGAATGCAACAATTTTATAAATATAGAAATTAATTTTTAGCATCACATTAATATGTACATTTAATAACATTACAATAAGATAATAATTTATGTTTGTTACTTTCAGCAGATCCTGCGATCAATAAACAGAGCACAATTAAAGGCCCATTTGAGAAGCTCCCCATCACTGCTGAAATTGCAGTCTTGGTTAGGTTCTGGAAAGAAAATAAACAAAACAATTAGAACTTTGTCAAATCAAGCGTATTAACATTAGCTTCGCTAGAGAGTAACCCTTAAATTATACGGACTCACATTATTACTGACAGGCAGAATTGAGAAATATCTTCATCTACTAAAAGTTTTATGTCAGTTAAGTTAAATATAGGAGTTAAATAAATGGCGGATGGAAATTATTTTGCATCTTACTATGGCATGAATGGAATCACTGTTTGACAGGCTTCACTAAAATGAGAAAAGAGGTATTGATTTTCAGCTATAAAGAGCTGGCTTGCTGTTACTGGGAGAACATTTAACCCTTGTTATGTATGATAAATCCTGTAGGCATCATTAGAAGCTTATGCTGATGTTGGGTGGAAAAGGTACTGGTTTAACCCAACACAGGTCCATCAGTCACAAGGATGATCCTGAACTCATTCTTATTTTGGGTGTTGAGATGTTATCCTTTATAATCCCCAGAGGAAGTATTTCACTGGGCCTTTTTGCCTGCTGACATTAGACAAACAGTATATCTACACTGGCTTCAAATTACAGTTAAATGTCATCTGGAAGAATTTTCTTGGCAGCAATCAGAGTTCTATTTAGCACAATGTCGAATATTTTATTCTGGCTCTTTAACCCTCTATTCTAGAAAGTTAATATTCTAAACCAGGGGTGTCCAACCTTGGCAACTTTAAGCCTGGAGGACTTCAACTCCCAGAATTCTGGGAGTTGAAGTCCTCCAGGCTTAAAGTTGCCAAGGTTGGACACCCCTGTTCTAAACAGTGGAAGGCTTCCATTTCATCTCTGACATGCAACCACTTTGTTGTGATGGAAGTTGCTTTGCGATGTGGTTTGCATGTAAGAGGAACAGCTGAATAACCACATATATAGTTACTGTTACCCAAGCATTACTCCTGAATTGGTTCAATAATATTCAGATAACTTGAAGAGTATATCATTCACATATTATTTTCTGTTTTCTTATCTGTTTTCCTTACAGTTTCTATTTCTCCCCTAGTATATTTTTGGAAAATGATGCTATTCTGTCTGCTTTTGTTTTAACAGCATCTCTAATATCTATATACTCACCACTATTTCCTTCCTGGGAAGCTCATCTACGGATAACTAGAATAAAGAAAGGTCAATACCAAAGAGCCCCCTAAATATACCTTGGGAGAAAAACAACATTGACTGTGATTGGATTATCTCAGACTGAAAAAAAGAGGGGAGGGGGGAAAATATAAGTGTCTCAAGATTGTTGAGTTCTTTCCAGAGTAAGTTTAATGAATCAAGGGACTGTCTGATTACTTTTATTATCTAAAATAAACTGTAAAAGAGCACACTGTGTATTTATATTGGCTGAACATAGAGTTTAAAATATCTGTATTTACATTTTGCACAATTCTAGAATGGCTCAGTGACCTCTTTTTTTCTGTTCTGCTAAATGTCATAAATTTGAGAATAATTCAGAAGGAAGCATAGTCTCTTTACCATGGATGATCAACTTTCACAAATATCTTTTAGTGGGCTAGGTGTGAACTACAATTCCACATTCACATTGGTATTTCACTAGGTATTTTGTTGTGGCTGAAGTCCTGAATTTGGACAAGGAAAGCTAGATACAGGTCTCTACTGAACCAAAAAGTTTTCAGAATGGCTAAGAACCAGTCATTCTCTCTCAGCTTCAGAGTTGTTGTTCTGAGATCTCTGAAGTATACCACCTTGACCTCCATAAAAAGGCAAGGTCATCATCATCATCATCATCATCATCATCATCATTTTAGCCATTGTCTATCCACTGCAGGATGAAGGTCCCTTACGCATGTTTCCAACCAATGCAGTCCTGAGCTTTCTTTTTCCAATTGGGGCCGTAATACTTGCTGATGTCATCAATCCATCTTGTTTTAGGTTTCTTTCATGGATGCCATTCTCTGATTGCCTTGGTCCACTTCCCATCAGTTCTTTTTGCTATGTGACCAGCCCATTTCCATTTCAATTTTTTTACTCTCTTGATAGAATTGTATACTTTTGTTTGTTCTCTAATCCATGTGCAGGTAAAAATGGCAGGCAAATAAATGCAAAAAATTAAGAAGTATTTCCAGTGGGAACTGGCAACTGGCTGCATTGATACATTTTTTTTTTACTCTGACACCCTCCAAAATCATATTTCAAGAACAGTTTTGGTCCCAGCCACAAACAGTGTCTACAAATTCTCTGTAATGATTTATAAATTGACTGGCATACAGATTTCTTTGGCTGACCGTGAAATATTGGGTCACCTTGGCTTTCAAAACTCCAAAGCATGCAACAGAGGAAAATAGTGCTGTAGAAGATTACATAATAGTACATTGAAAAATGGACAAAAGCTGCACTCTTCCACAATCCTGCTGCATTAAAAATTGAATGAGATTATTAAAATGAAATCTTAGAAATTTTGTACTATTTTTATGGTATGGATACCGGTTTTAGGAGGAAATAGAGAAATGGGACTGAAACATATATGTACATGTGCAGACATTCTCCCTTCTTGTTTTCTTATGTTCTTTTATGTCCACATACACATTGAATTAGGGGTGCACAAATTATATCAGTTTAAGATTACTTAGCTTTGGGTGATGGGCCTTGTCAAAAATAAATATGGATACGGGCTGCTTTGGGAAGGTGTTCAAGAATTCTAAGGGATAAAACAGCGCCTTGAGCCTCGCAGAAACTTAAGCTTCTTCAGAGCCCTAACCTCCAAAAAAATATAATAAATGTTGGGAATTTGGGCTCCATTAATTGGGGGAACTGTCTGTAACTCCACACTTTTTGATTAAATGAGCTGTGGTGGTGCAGTGGCTAGAGTGCTGTATTGCAGGCTATTTCTGCTGACTGCCTGCAATTTGGCAGTACAAATCCCACCAGGCTCAAGGTTGACTCAGCCTTCCATCCTTCCAAGGTGGGTAAAATGAGGACTCAAATTGTTGGGGGCAATATGCTGACTCTGTAAACTGCTTAGAGAGGGCTGTAAAGCACTGTAAAGCAGTATATAAGTCTAAATGCTATTGCTATTGCTAAAGGAAATATTCATATAGGGATAGTTAGACAGGACAAGAGTTTCCATCATTGGGAAACCATCAACCATGCAGCTCTAGAGAAAATGCTGTGAAAGAGCCTTCATAGCATTTCTTCTGGAGTGGGAGCCGAGTTGAGTCAAGTTTCTACATGACTTTCAAAGCTTACTATGTTAAGAGGGTACAAGGAGACAATGCCTGTACGAAATCAGCATATTCTCCTAGATGTGAAAAAGGCCAATATATTGTGTAATGAACTATTTCTTTGTAATAGTTCTAAATTTCTTTAGCATTTAACTTACGTTAGGGTGCCTTGCCTGATATCCTGGATTCACACATCATGGCAAATAATGGAAATAATGGATTTTCATCTGGAAAATTCATATTAAATCAGAATATTTCCCACTTCTGACTTACTAAGATATATGGATATGGCTATTGTGTAACAAATAACAAGCATTTTTATTGATTAACCAGATGAATATCTTGTACAGTGTTACTATCTCTTTTGAGTGTCAGAATAACCTGTTCCCTTGAACGATAAGCAATTGCTAAACAAATGGAATACATGCTTCAGTTAGATTTGAAGCCTAGACTGTATGTAGTTGTTCTTGAAAAAATATATTTACTGTGTATTATTTTTTCTATCTCGGGAAAAAAGTTCCAAAAGGGCAAAGAAGTAGGAAAGAAAATTCATTTTTATTTCAAGTTCATAACATAATATAACATAATATAATATAAATCTCAGAAGCATTGAAATCTATCATGCATTTGAAGAAGTAGCATGCAGAAACAGGACAATTAATTTAGAAAGAAGGTTGAATAATATTAACATATATATACATGAGCTAGGAGCAATATAATGATCAAATCAGAGCACATGTAGCAATGTTGGTAGTATTTAAGTTCATTGTTAAGTGCAATTATAGCTCTGGAATAAAAACTATTCAGAAAATGTGTGGTCCAAGTTTTAATTGTTCTGTATCTTCTGCCAGAAGGCAACAGTTCATAAAGATTGTAAGCAGGATGGGAAGAGTCTCTGAGAATGTTGTGCAATTTCCTCAAACAGCGAGACGCGAAGACATTATTCAGGGCTGGTAGCTGGAGCCCAATTATATTCTGGGCAGTTTTAATGATTCTCTGTAGAGCCTTTTTGTCCGCTACAGCAGGGGTCCCCAACCACCGGTCCGCTGGCTTGCTGGGCGCCGCCATCTTTTTTTGATGAAAAAGTGCTTCCGGTGAGCTTTTCCGGGTAGAAAGCTCACCGGAAGCACGCTTTCATCAAAAAAGATGGCGGCGCTCACGCTCGTGAGCTTTTCCGGGTAGAAGCACCATTTCTACTCGGAAAAGCTCACCGAGCGCTAGCGCCGCCATCTTTTTTGATGAAAAAGTGGTTCCGGTGAGGTCACCGGAAGCACTTTTTCATCAAAAAATGATGGCGGCGCCCAGCTGATGCCGGTACCGGGTCGCGGCGCCCAGCTGATGCCGGTACCGGGCCGTGGCGTAAAAAAGGTTGGGGATCACTGCGCTACAGAGCTGCTCCCATACCATACAAGAATGCAGTATGTCAGGACACTTCTCAATGGTGCTGCGGTAGTAGTGCAGAAGTAGATGCTGAAATAGATTTATCTTCCTGAGCATTCTCAGGAAGTACAGCCTCTTCTGTGCCTTCTTTACAAGCATGTTAGCATTCATAGTCCATCATACTCCAAGATATAAGTGGCCAGAAATTTAAAACTACCAACCCTCTTTACCTCCTCACCATTTATATAAAATGTACATCTCTCTTCCTCCTGAAGTCAATTATAAGTTCTTTAGTTTTTTTAGTGTTAAGTGCAAGATTATTTTCTTTACACCACAGTGTCAGCCAGTGGTGGCATTCAACCAGTTCTGCCCGGTTCTGGAGAGCGGGTAGCGGCAATAAGCAGCGGAGACGGAACCGGTTCTCTCCGCTGCTCTGTGTTTGGCCCACCCACCCAGCTTCCCATACTCACTTTTATGGCCAGAATTTGAAGTGCAGCTGCTTTGCGTGGCGCAGAATAGTGCCGCGTGGCAGCTGATGCAGCGACCGGCATCATGCAGGCTTTCAGGAGGCGAGTTAAAATGCCTCTGCGCCTGTGCAAAATGCACGTTTGGCACGTGCGTGCATGCAAAGTGTGCACGTGTGCACAGTGTACCCACTAAGCCACACCCACAGAACCGGTAGCAACTTTATTTGAATACCACCACTGGTGTCAGCCCTTGTACTTCCTTTCTATAAGCAAACTCATTGTTCTTATTAATGAGACCTACCACTGTCATCTGCAAATTTAATATTTGTGTTGGTGTTATATAATGGGGTGCCGTCATGTGTGTACAAAGAATAAAGGAAGGGGCTTAGCACACAACCCTGGGGGGCTTCTGTGCTTAGTATCAGAGTAGAGGAATGGTGAGATCCCATCCTTACTGACTGTGGCCCATCTGTCAGAAAATCCTTAATCCACAAACAAATCATCTGATTTATACCCAAACTGGACATTTTAAGAAACAACCTGGGTAGAATGGTGTTAAAGGCAGAACTATAATCCACAAATAACAGCCTTGCGTAAGTTCCCTGTTGTTTCAAATGATTCAATACAGTATGGACAACAATAAACAGTATGGACAACAATAAACATAGCATCATCAGTTGATCTGTTACTCTTATATGCAAATTGGTATGGGTCCAGCAGGATGTGCATGTTTTGGATCCTATCAGCTAAGGTATGTGGCAGTGGTGGGATTCAATTTTTTTTACTACTGGCTCTGTGGGCATGGCTTGGTGGGCATGGTGTGACTTGGTGGGTGTGGCTTGGTGGGAGTGGCAGGGACGGATACTGCAAAATCTCCATTCCCTCTCCACTCCTGGAGGAAGGTTACCGCCGGTTCTCCGAACTACTCAAAATTTCCATTACCGGTTCTCCAGAACTGGTCAGAACCTGCTGAATACCACCTCTGGTATGTAGGCTGGCAATGCCCAGAAGATTATTCTTTTCTGCCATGGCACCCACCCTCTGGTATGTTTGCCCTCTAGGGTTGGCTCCTGCTGCTAGCCTTTCATAAGATCCTAAAGACCTGTCTGAGTCTTTAGACCCCAAGTGTGTGAAGGGACCCATCTCCTAGCCATGGGAATGTTGGTTTTCTTGGCTGGCATGTATTCTAATTTTTGCATGTGTATTTATTTTATTTTTTATTATGGTTCACCACCCAGAGTTGTTGTTGAAATAGGCATAAGAGATGTTGTGCACATAGACAGCATGTAAAAACTTTAAATAAACATATTTAACACAAATGGAAACTGATTAGCTGCTGAGCTACAACTCTCTTATTGGGGGAGGGAGGGGAGAATAAGCAACCAAGGCCAATTTAGCCTTTCTGGACATTGCTGTGAGGTAAAACAATCTATCACCTCTGAGACCAAAGATACATTTCAGAATGTATCTGGGAAAGTGCACAGCACAAATATACACATACTTTCATTCTCCAGATGAAATAGGGGAAGTGAGCTTTCATCTCACTAATTAGTTGGAAGTCTAAAGACAGGTTGACATAAAAACAGAGCAGAGGTAATGGATGTAAAAGGAGCTCAGGAAAGAAGTACTAATGTAAAGAGCCATAGAGAGAGAACATAGAGAGAGAGAACATAGAGAGAGAACATGTAAAGGAACATAGAGAGAGAAATGATTATGGCTAGCTAGTGACAAGAAGGGAAATGGCATACCCGTGTTTCCCCCAAACTCCCCAAAACACCTTGATCACACCAGTTATTAGCCAACCTCACTGATGGTGAAACATAATACATTTACATACTATGAGGTTGTGCTTGGATGGTGTCAGAACAATGAAGGCAATATTATTTTTATATTGGTGTACTTGCTGATATCTTAAAGCTTCCTCATTCAATGACATGACAAGGTCAACATGAGTATTGTTATATAGTGTCCAAATTTCTTATTTATTTAGAAATTAGACTTACCAGTTGTCAAGGTTCCAAGTAATACATCCCATTCAATAAGAAATCCAAGGCAGGCATATTTCTCAAAGAACATCTTATTGGGACATATCAAATTGGCATGTTCTCGGTGGAAAACCAGCTCTAAGTTCCCGTCCAGTTATACACCCAATTAAAAGTAAAATTTTGCCACTTCCCCCCAGAATCACCAATCAAATGGTCCAATCAACATGTAGTCCAGTTGTTAGGTGACTTCAGTCTTCACCTTTTGAACCCCTGTACCAAGGTCTGTGATTCCCAGGGGAAAGAATTTTATTTTGGCTACAATACCCCAGCTATCTCTACACACACACCCCTCCCTGGCCCCTTCACTCCAGGCTGTGTCAGCCCTGAAGCAGTGGGAAACTGCCAGATTAAAGCTACAAAAAGAAAATGGTCACAGTTCGGCCAACTTCAGGGTTGACACCAGGATTACTCTTCAAACATTCAATAATTGCCCTTTCTGTCATATTAGAACTACACTTTAATGGCAATTTTAAAGAGGAGCTCTAGAGAATGTACAGAAAACTTGGGGAGAGGATCAGTGGCAGATTGTGCACCTCTAATATAAGATTAGACTTCAGTTCTTGGTTAACAGCCCTAATTAGAACTGGAATTTTCATCACTAAGTGGGATGGCTGTCAGATGAAACATGACATTTATTTTTATTTTATTTTATTTGTTTATTGAACAGGTACAAGATAACAAGTATAGGTATGAATATAAACATGAACAAAAGAAGTAAATACAGATAAATGAGGACAGTAAGACAGGGACAGTAGGCACGCTGGTGCACTTATGCACGCCCTCTTTAAGGACTTCTTGAGAATAGGGTGAGGTCCACGGTAGACAGTTTGAGGTTGAAGCTGTGAAGGTTTGAGGCTGTAACAATGGAGTCAGGCAGGGCGTTCTAGGCATTGACCACTCTGTTGCTGAAGTCATATTTTCTGCAATCGAGTCTGAAGCGTTTATCTTGAATTTGTATCAATTGTTTGCCTGTGTATTATTGTGATTGAAGCTGAAGAAGTCATTGACAGCATTAGTTAGCACCAGTTAACTACACCAGTTCCAGTAGTCCCAGTAGCAATTGTTAGGTGAGGACCAAACTGTTAGGTGAGGACCTCATGCTTCTCTTGCCCTGCCATATTTGTCTCTGATTCAATTCTCCCCACCTGCCTGTCTCCTCCCCGCACCCATCTCTACCCTTTTGGCTGCCCTGCACTCTATCCCTACCTACTCCTGCTGCTCCCACCAGCCCATTATGTAGGCTGTGCACATATGCTTTGCAAGGCTTGTGGAGGCCTCCCACAATCTCACAAGAGTCAGCAGCTGCCTCGACTAACAGGCCTTGTCAGCAGTGGGAGGAAGAAAATGCTGAAGGTCAGCTGAGGCAACAGGCAGGCAGCAGTGGAATCATAACTTTGAACAGCCTCTGAGTAGATGGTCATTAAGCAAGAACTACCTGTATTTCTTATTATGATTCTATGCTCAATCTAAATATTTTTAACCAACTTGGCTTTTTCAGATATTGACATTTTTCAAAATTTCTGGATTCAAACAGGTCATGGGGTTCCAGGAACTGGGATTCTGCCATCCCTTGATTGTTTGTGTCATTATCTTGGGGTCAGGTTCACAGTGTTCTGTGCTCTATATTTTGCAATATAACTCAAACCACATGGAGGAAAAATGGTCTTAAGGCAACTCTCCTCCAAAAAAGTAAAATAAATAAATCCATCCGATTCAGGAAACCAGCTGAATAAATGTCAACATATTTCAAGATGGAATCCTGCCTATCAATATTGTGAGAAAGAAACCTGAAATTATTGTTTTCTTCTGGGAAAAAAACATGAAAATCATACAATAAAAAGTTTTAGCTGCAATCCTATATATATAACTTGGAAGTAAAATTCATTGAATTCACTGGATTTACTTTTAACCAGAAATACAATAATTTTATTTCCATTTACTGTAACTGGGAGTAAGCTCTACTAAAATCAGTATGATTTATTTGATTTCAGTGAAAATGTCTAAGGCTGATAGATTTGTTGTTAAAATTTAATTGCCTATAACATTATTATTATGTTAAACAAAGAAAATTAATGTAATGTTCAGTTGCTTATTGTGCATGTTTTATATGTGTTTCTTAATGTATACATGGCTGTATGTATCTTATAAGTTTGTATCATGTAGAGGGAGAGACATATGGTGGATTTTGAATTTCTATGCTTTCTATGCTTTCCTGATCTGAAAAATAGATTGGCGGCATACTTTTACTTCAGCGGCTAAACAAATAAAAGAAACAGCCACCATGTATTTCTATACTGTATGATGTTCAATTAACTAGTAACAGAATAACAAAATAACCGAGTTGGAAGGGACCTTGGAGGTCTTATAGTCCAACCCTCTGTTCATGAGGGGGCCCTACACCATTTCAGACAAGTAGTTATCCAATCTCTTCTTAAAAACTTCCAGTGTTGGAACTTCTAAAGGCAAGCCATTCCACTGATTATGTCAACTGTCCCATTGGGGAAAGAAACTCCTGGGATATTTTTTATTACCAAGAATAAAACTTTACTGATAGATCTGTGGGAAGCCAATCCCACTCCTGGAAGAATGAAATATTTTGAGGAATATTGAAAAGAGAGGATAAAATATTCCTCCTAAAAGAGTAATAAAAAAATCTTAAAGGAGACAGAAACTCAGAGCCCCAGCTCCCGCCCCCCCCGCCCCCGCAGATATTTTGTGCTCATTAAGACTGGGCCAGCCGCCAGCCTATCTAACAAAACAAAAGACCTTCAGCTCCAGGATGAAGGAGTTATCCTTTAGGACATAATAGGATTAACCCACTACCATTTAGCAGAAGACATAGAGTACAATCTCCTAAGTGTATTTCTTTTATTGCATCACCCACAGCAAACTTCAACCAAACCTGGGAGCTCAATCTATAGAGCCAGCTATGAATCCTACAATAGAATATGTGTTCTTGCACAGGAACAGGAAGTTTGAGTGCAAAGCCCAAGAGAAGGTATAACCCCACTCCCCACTCTCAACTCCATGTAGTCAGCTGCACCAGAACCATGTGCTTGGTGGTTCTGGTTCATTAAACCATCTTTCCAATCAGCCTCCATGTTTCCAGTGTCTTTCTCACGGCTTGGAACTGAACCAGATGGATATTTCTTCCAACAGATATAGGCACAGAAGAAGCAAAGCCAGTTCTACGGTTTTGGCATGAAGCGCAGTATAATGAAGCCCCCTTTTCCTTTCCCCAGGCCACCCAGTGTTCATTGTCCACAATCCAGGTTAAGCACTTTATTTTGGGAAAGCAGTCTGCACCTTTTTGAAAGTCTTCAGCTTATGACCTTGGGGTTGTAAGATTTTCTCAAACTGCAAATGGCTCCTTCCCACACATTCAATCATATCCCTCTCCTCCCTCCTTTGCTTTGTTGTCAAGCTACAAGCAGAAAGGTATTTTTTTGCGAGTCAACCTTGACAGATTAATTGTTTTAACTGCAAGGAATTGTTTTCTTATTTCTAGATTGGTTCTCTCCTTGATTAGTTTCCATCCATTGCTTCTTGTCCTACCTTCAGGTGCTTTGGAGAATAATATTGTAATTGCAGTAACAACCAGGATTGTTAAGAGTTTTAGAGTTTTTATTTCTTATAAAATAAAGAAGGCTGTATAAATTAATCTTTTGGACCACCATTTGAAAATATTGCTGTAATGTTTTTAAATAGAAATTTTAATGTGGCTTTTAAGAATGAAAGTATGTAGGCTAAAAGAAAGATGAACAGGAATGATCCAAGAATGAGTACAAGTGAAAAAAAATGAAATTAGGCTAATTTGAAATTGAAGGATGCTTTCTTGATCCTACCAGCTTCTTTAATACTGTTCTTTTTTATCATGTTTTACTTGGTAAGTTTTTCTTCTCATTTTTGATATATATTTACTCTACATATTTTCACTGAACTTCTTTCATTGTGAATCTAAATTACCTTTAGTTGTTCTAAATAAATTTAACCTCATGATTGTCTCTTTTCAAATCTCCTTTTCGGATCTCAAATACTGCATTACTATACTATTCTGAGCATCTTAAAAACATATTTAAATTTAAATTATATTTAATAGCATTATGGGCAATTAAATGGTTTCACCAAATTAATTTTCATAACAAAAAGGATTACTTAAATACAACAACAAATTTAAAACAAAGTATGCAAAACAGAAGGGACAAAAGCACCAATATTTTTATGACTAAAAGGTAACACATCCATTTTGTCCATAAAGGACTAGTTCAAAGGTTGACAGTGCATACATTTCACCAAGCCAACCTTTGGCTTATGTTGCACTATTACCTTCCCAAGAATATATAAAATGTTTTTCCTCTCTAAGCATGATAGGACTAAATGTTTTCATAATACATTACAAATTTTGGAAATATATTTTAACCTTAATGTCTTTAAATCTAATTTCTCCTATGAAGACCCCATAGGGTATTAAGGATATGGAAAAAACAGGGTGGTATGACTAAATCTCATGTGTTAACATACTTCTAAATGTTTGTATCTCCAGCACAGATTAATAGATAATCTATTATTTTAAACATTTTTTGAAAAATTCAGTAGACACCAAAAAGAAATTTGTCATCAATTCATATCATGTTAAGTCTGTAAGAAACATATGTAATATTTTTTAAAAACCTGAGACCAATAACTTGCTAGAACTGGGTTTTCAAATTCTTTCTTCCAAATTAGACCAGTCCTCAGCATTATTTAATTCCAAGGTGACCTCAACTTTGTCTGGTCTGTGTGTGTATTCACACTCATGTATGCACTGGTATGCCTTCAAGTCAGTATTGATTCCTGGCAACTACCTGGACACGTCCCTGTAGTTTTCCTGGCAAAGGTTGCTATTCAGAAGTGGTTTACAATTGCCCACTACTTAGAACTGAGAGTGATTGGCTCAAGGTTATCCAGCTGTCTTTATGCCTAAAATGGGCCTAGAGCTCAGGATCTCCTGGTTTCTACTCTGGTTCCTTATCCGCTACACCAAACTGGCTCTCAAACTTCAGAAAGTCTAATGACTCCCAATTTTCCAAGGGTACATTTTTTCAATTATCATGATTTGAGCATGTATACAACCAATCTAAATGTTAAGTTATTGCTATATTTTTTTATTTTGATGTCCTCCTGAATTTAATTTTCCATCTCAGTATCACTTTCTAAGTATTTTGTTAGTGATGGTGTTTGATTCTTATTTAAATATAAATGTACCTAATGTAAGCTTTTAATTGGATGCTTTTTTAAAATTCAAAATTTATACTGTAATTCTCTTATCACCATGCAATTTATCAATAATAATAAAAAGTATATTAGAGAAAATCTATATGCATTTAGACAATAATACATTATATTAAGGGAGATTGTTTACAAAAACAGTGCTTTTTTGAAATTTGTGGTATGAAGATTTTTAAAAATTGAAGTACTATAGAAGGTGTTAAGTTATACTTGTCAAATTGTTTCTCCTTGTCTGAAGGGAGGGGGAAGTCAACTTTTATATATTTTCTTTAATTTTTTTTTCTATCTCCTTCCACTTTTATGTTGTTTTTTCTTTACTTTTCATATTTTCCTTAGTTTATACTAGTTTTTCATCTTTGTATTCATAAACATTAAAAAAAACTATTGCAAAAGAAATGTGTGAACAAATCTTTCAATGAACTCAATTTGACAGCTATGCAAAAAAGGGAAAATGAGATTAACTGAAGAGGTTGTGGCTCACTTGTAAATTTATTGGTGAGAAGGAGATAATATAATCCAAAACTTTTGGGATACTTTTTTTACAGAAAAACAATTTTTAAATTTAGTTTAGAAGGATAAGTTTATTCATCAAACTTATCTGTTTATATTTAAAGAGCTTGCAACCATTTAGCCCTTTAATATTAATACTATTTGTTTATGTAGAAGTTAATAGATGAAAATATTCCAGAGAAATGTTCTGAAAGAGAGAGGAAATCCAACTGAATATATTATTTTGTTCTTTGTGTTTTCATGATAGACAAAAGGGCTTGTTAGAGCTTGTTGTTATTGCTTTTCTGTGAATACTGTGTCTCTCCCAAACAAACCTACAATTATTAGTCAGGAGGCAATTCTGCCATCTGTTGGGAAAAACATTCAGAACAGTGTACCAGTTTTATTAGACCATGTCAAAAAAACCAAAACTCTCAGCTTAAAAATGTATTGTTTATACAGAACAAATAGCATAAATAGATTAGATGGAAGAACTAAGCTAGCAATGCTATTGGCATATGCAATTCTATATTTGACATTTCTAACCTCAGAAATGTTATCACTAACTAATATATGATTCTGATTACATAATTCCATTTTCATAGGTTTGTGAATATATATTGAGGGAAATTGTATCGGAACAAAATGAATGTAGTTTTAAAATTGTAGAAAGCTCAGGCAATGAAAGTGAAAGAAAGTGAAAAAATAGGGTTAATATTAATGTCTACAAGAAGTATATTAAAGAGATAGGTAAAGCTAATTTCAACCTTTTACTCTTTTCCTGGTAGAAAGTTCTTAACAAGATTCTAGGATTTGGCTATCCCTTACGTATTTTCTGTACATGAATATTCTGCTATAAAACTTGTGCTTCCTCATAAGGGCAGTATTCATACCGAAAATATACTTTCATCTCCTACCAAGAATAACTAAAGCAAACATAGAATTGAGCATGCATTTTTCTTAAAAGAAGCAACACAAGGAATTCCTATACTCCTGATCATGATGGCTGGGGAAGTGTTTAACTCCTTTTTCTACCCATAATATTTTCTTGTTAAAAATGTAGCCCTGTTGCTACTGTTAGCCCACCTGATGGATCACAAGCACAGATGGATGAGGGATAGGCAGAGAATATTTCTCATCATTCTTTCTCCTGGCTCCTCTGTCTCTTTGAACACTAAAGCCATGTTTGATCTTAGTTCAAGGGACAGATTGCAGGCACAGAAGACAATGATTAAGCTCCACACCTGGATTCCACCATGCCATACACCTGCCTATATTCTCTCAGCCTCCCTGTATCTGACCAGTTAGTGATGCTTTTCCAGGCAGCACCAGGAGTTAATCCTCAATGAAGGGGAAGCAAAGCAAAAAGGTCCCCTCAATTGCTTTAATTTGTGTAGCATTAAACATGTCCCAGCGTTCACAGAAGAGGTCTCAGCAAGGATGTCAGTGTAAAGTGCTTACAACCTACACAAAATTTGACCAGAGACATTTGGTTGCATCCTTAAGATGTCTTTTTCTGTTGGTTATCATCCACTTTCAATCTATTTCTGGTTGTTTTTCTGTACTTCCCAATGTTTATCTCCAAAGGGAACAACGTGATGGGTTTATGTCAAAATGTTATACGCCCTATACGACTAGAATAGTTTTTACTAGTCCAGGCAGTCACCGGGAGTCAGTAACTTTTTTATTTTATTTATTTTTATTTATTTATTTATTTATTTGATTTGCCAATTGTTTACAAGATAATAAGTATAAGTGTATACATAGTTGTGAATACATGAAATGGATACATATAAGAAAAATAAAAGAAGAATAAGAGAAACAATAGGACAGGGACGGTAGGCAAGGCACGTTGGTGCGCTTATGCACGCCCCCCACAGACCTCTTAGGAAAGGGGTGAGGTCAATAGTAGACAGTCTAAGGTTAAAGTTTTTGGGGTTTGGGGAAGAAACTACAGAGTCGGGTAGAGTATTCCAGACATTGACCACTCTATTGCTGAAGTCGTATTTCCTGCAATCAAGTTTGGTGCGGTTAACTTTGAGTTTGTATCTATTGTGTGCTCTTGTGTTGTTATGGTTGAAGCTGAAGTATTCATTGACAGGTAGGACATTGCAATGTATGATTTTATATACCATGCTTAAATCAGACCGAAGACGGCGTAATTCAAGGTTTTCTAGTTCTAGAATTTCAAGTCTGGTGGCATAAGGTATTCTACAACGAGTAGAGGAGTGGAGAACTCTTCTTGTGAATAAACCCCACCCCACCCCAAATCTTTATTTCAATCATTTGGTTTAGCGCGCCTTTGCTGTATCTCCCGGAGCTACTTAAGCAGTGCGATAAAGTAAAGCAAAACATTAAAAAACGAGGAAGGAAAAAAAAGAAGCAGCTACCTTCCCCCCCGCCCCCCAGCAAGGCACTGAACTGAACGGAGGAGGCGGGGGATGATAATGGTAGCTGTTTCGTTGCTTAGCAACCAAGGGGAAAGGCATTCTATTCTGTCTGTCCCTCCCTTCCTCGGGCCGCAATTCTTCGCACACGGGTTCAAATAGAAATCAGCCTTTTTTTGGTTTCTGCCTCGGCGCGAATGGTGACGCAATCGGCACGCGCCTAATGTGAAAGAGGAAGGCGACGTGTGGAGCTGAGGAAGTGGGAGTTTCTCCCCTCATGAAAATGTTATGGTGGTGAATTTGGGTAGGAGAGAGATGTTTCGCCGGCGGTTCTTTTCCCTGCTCGGCTCAGTAGAAGACGGGACCCTGTTTTGACTGCATGGCTTAAAGAGCTCGCCGGTATCCGGCAGGGCTCTGCAGGTAAGTAAAAGCATAAGAAACGGAGCAGGTGCGGTCTTTTTCCTACAAAACTTCGAGCTAATTAAGGTTCGCGGAAGGCGTCCTTCCCTCTCCGCAGTTATATATGAATATACAATTATATCGCAGCCTTCCAGGTTGGAGAATAAAGATATTGTCTTCCGGTGGGTAGTGAGATCAGTATTGGCAAAATTATTTGCACCGGTGGCTAAATCTGTTAGTTGACATAGATGGTTGGGCTGGGACAGAAGCATCCTTTCGTTAATTTGGGTCTTTGTATTTATATCCAATCGGGGATGTCCCTGGTGTTCCCCAATAGGAGCTCGTTTGGAAGTTTCAATTGTGAATGAATTTCTTATTGAATTAGCCGGGAAAGTTTATATTTGTAATGTGGATATGGCCTTGTTTTTCATTTGCAAAACGTCAAGCAAAGCTTATGCCATAGGAAGGCATATTTGCTAAAGTACTTGCAAGTGTATATTGAAGGTTGCAATCTTCGAAATGAAAAATAGGCTACTAAATTTGAATTGTGCAAAATACCCAACTTTTTTTTTTTTGAGTAAAACAGATCGAATTCAGTTCATATGTGTAGCACTTTGTTTAACTGACTGGTAGCCATCCACCCTAAAAAAAAACATTTTCTTCACAGGTTATTCATACTCTGAACCTGCCTTCTCAACACTCTTGTTGGCTGGGCTAAGACTATGGCTCCTAAAGATATAATGACTAATTCACATGCCAAGTCCATTCTTAATGCAATGAACTCTTTGCGAAAGAGTAACACACTATGTGATGTGACCCTGCGTGTGGAACAAAAAGACTTTCCCGCTCATCGTATTGTATTAGCTGCTTGCAGTGACTACTTCTGTGCTATGTTCACAAGTGAGGTAGGTAAGATAGACATCAAACTTATTTTGGATTTTTTTTTTTCATGAGAGTAACATGTACCAGAAACTTAACAGTTAAAAGTATCAGTGCAATCTTAAGTATAAACCTTCCTGGAAATAAGATTCATTGCATTCTTTGAGATTTACCCAGTACATGTACATAGAATTGCATTGTACAGCTGCAGTTCTTTGTGTAATCTGGAAGTAAGGCAATGGGATTTGCTTTTAAATGAATGTATATGTGTTTGGGCTCTGGATGTGGGTATTCTTACACAGAGGTTAAAATTGGTAGCAAAATATATAATTCAAACATTATCTTAGTCATGTTTTTCTAAAGTTGAATGTTGCCCAGTAACTTTAAATTGTTACAGTGTAATAATCATGAAACAATTAACAACATAACAATGTAATGGATAGGTAACAATGTTTCTTCTCGCTATAATTTAATTATATATATTTGGCCGTATTTCTACTTGTATAAAAGTTAATATGAAGTTCAGTATTAAACCTTGGACCCTTTCGCAACTTGGGCCCTTTCGTTTGAGCAAAGATTGGAAGTTTGTAGTTGGGTTTTGCAGAATTAGTTTGCAGAAGTTTGTTTGATGCTATATATTATTTCTCTAGGAATGTTATACTTCTTGAAATTTTATTTGTTGTAAATTCATACTTTGTAAATTAATGCTTAATAAATTACTTTTGCCAAATGTGTCTGTAGGTGACCTGAAACAAAACTATGAATGTTACTTATCTAGGCCAGAAATAGTACAGATACTAACAATAAATATATTTTATTTCAATAAATTATATTTTGTAAACTAATAACTTTTTTTACAGAAGGAGGATTTTGTTGTAATTTATATATGAAAGAAGTTCCTCTTAATTGGTATGGTGAATTAAATATCTTAAGTTACTCAGAAAAAGCACTAAGATATTTGTGTATTTATTGTAGTCTTTCAAGGTGCGCTTTTAATAATAATTATTTTATATTACATGAAAAGTTTGAATAGGTGCTTATTTCCTCTTACCCATACTTATGCTTTCCAAATTAGTTTTCATAACCCAGTAAAGATCATTAATGTAAATCCTTGTAATTAAACATATTGTACTTGTAATTTGTAGCTTTCAGAGAAAGATAAACCCTATGTGGATATCCAAGGGCTAACAGCCTCAACTATGGAAATACTGCTGGATTTTGTATATACAGAGACTGTCCATGTGACGGTAGAAAATGTTCAGGAGTTACTCCCTGCAGCCTGTCTACTTCAGCTGAAAGGTAATGCCAGAAACAAATTGCATAGAGCAGGAATCAAGGATCAGATGCATTGTCCAGACACCTTCACTGTACAAAAATGAACAGAACTTTACAAACATACTAAAGTTAGTAAATTAAAGATGTATTAAAATAATATATAGACCTTGCTTACCAACCATTTATTTAGCAACTTCTCAAAGTTGTGATAGCACTGAATGAGTGGCACTTACAACTGATTCTCAAAATTCCAGTTTCTCCATTGCTTAGTTCTGAATGCTGAATATTTTGAATGAAATACTTTTCAAAAAACTGATTATCTGTCCTAGTACAACCAATATGTGATTTTTTTCATTCTAGAGGTGTTTAAAATGTCAAAAAAATATGGCAGTAGAGTCTAAATTCAGACTATAAATATTGATCATAACTATACTTATATCAGTAGTTTTATAATCTGGAATTAAGAAGTGACATTTATGTCAAATACAGCTTATTGAACTTATAAAAAGAAGTGTTCATAACGGCCACAAGTTTTATACTGATTGAAATAATAAATATACCTCTTCAACCCAATCTCTAAGCAGAGATTAATCATGTGCTTCAGATGTGTCTTTTGTAAAAAAAAAAAAAAAAAGCAATATCAGTTTGTAAAGATACGAATTTTCTTGACCACAGTTGAAACCCAATATAACATTACACTTGTCTGGGTTGCTGTTCAGTAGAAATAAATATTGCACATTTTCACTTTTAATTTAAATTTGATTCCCAGGTGATTTTTCAGATTATGATTTGACCAGTCAAAGTGCCAACCATTTTATTTTCTTGTAGGAGTAAAGCAGGCTTGCTGTGAATTTCTGGAAAGCCAGTTGGATCCTTCTAACTGTTTAGGTATTCGTGATTTTGCTGAAACGCATAATTGTGTTGATTTAATGCTGGCGGCAGAAGTTTTTAGTCAGAAGCATTTTCCAGATGTAGTACAACATGAAGAGTTTATCCTCCTCAGTCAAGAAGAAGTGGAAAAACTCATCAAGTGCGATGAAATTCAGGTAAGAACTCATCCGTTACCCTAGTTTAAGGCAAATAATGTTTAATTCTGACATGTAATGAATGCAAACCAATCATATATTTGTCAAGCTGTATAAATAGGATTTTTGTGTGTTCTTTTGAGAATCATATAATAATGTATACATTTAAAGCAGCTTTTTCAATGAAGTGTGATAAGATTGTTTGCACTCTAGCCATTCTTTCCTTTTCATGTTAATGTATTTGTCTAATGGGAAACATGGGAGGATCTTGTTTTTTATTATTTATTTTTATCTCGCTTTTATTTTTATATATAACTCAAAGTGGTGAACATACTTAATATTCCTTCTTTCTCCTATTTTCCCCAACCCAAACTCACCCAACCAGCCTTCATGCCTAAGGTGGGAGTAGAACTCACAGTCTCCTGGTTTCTAGTTTGATGCCTTAATCCCCCCCACCCACACACACACACTTTTAGAGAGGACTAAAAAAACTAGAAAAAGCCCTAAATTCAATTATCATTGTAGGAACTGAGCCTTTAATCATATTAAATATTGGAATTACATGTCACATGTTCACACTTTATATTTGTGACAGTCATAAGACAAAGCTACAGATTTTCTTTGGTAGACATATGATTGGATTTTTATAATATATGATTGGGTTTGTTTCTAGCAATCATAATTTGCTAAGCAATTTTCCCACAGTAGAAGTACAACCTGTGTTTGGGCTGCCAGGAGGCTATCTTGAATCATAGCCAACTCTTTGCAAAAGTCTGAGGAGTTTTGCTTCTTACAGGTAGCTTCTGAAGAGCCTGTCTTTGAAGCAGTTATTAATTGGGTGAAACACTCAAAAAAGGAACGGGAAGCCTCTTTACCAGAGCTTTTGCAATACGTGCGCATGCCACTTCTAACTCCACGCTATATCACCGATGTCATAGATACTGAGGTTGGTCCAACTCATCTTTTAGAAATGGTTAATATTATAATGGTGGGCAATTTATGCTTTTCCAAATGGTATTACAGTTGTTTAACTATTAAACCTGTCCAGAGAGCTACAGTTTAATATTAAGATCATAGTTAGGGAAGACCTTGTTCATTATAGGAATACTATGTCTGAGAGTATCCACTATTAGTAGTATCACTATTGCACTACAACATTTATTCAATTTGGGATATTTTCTGATTTTCATGAAATGCTTGCAGTTCATAACACTTTGTTCATTGAGGAATGATTGACATTGATCAACTTAGCAGATACAGAGGCATTTGTTTCAGTACTGAAAGGAGTATTCATGATTTTAAATTCACCTGCAGTGAATACAGATCAATACATTTTGCAAAAGCCCCTTCAGGCTAATAAAAATTATTGATGTGTATGTCCATTAAAAAATCTGAAGCCAGTTAACCACATATAAGAATATAAGATGAACCATGCAGGATCAAGCCAGTAGTTCATCTAATACTATGAATACCAGTCAATGTGATATATTTAGGGAGCTCACAATCACGGAGAGAAGGGTGATACTTTTCTTCCACTGTTGCTTTATAGCAGCTGGTATTTAAAGTGTGTTGTCTTTGATTCTTAAAATAAAAAGAGCTAATTGGAGTAGTAGAATCTAAACATTGTGAAGTGCTTCAGATTTCATTACAAAAAGATGCTTCAGAGCACATGTACATCTGACCTGCAACTTACTAAAGTAGCTACATGCCTTTTCAGATCAGATGGCTGCCTGGAAAAAGACTTCTGTTTTATGAAATCACAGGCAGGTGCTGCATTTTGTGCTTCCATGCTTCTCTGCAATACATTTATGGAACTGGATCCAACAAAAGTGGGGATCACTTTTCCATGAATGTAACCAGCCCCATTTAAAATTGTTTATCTCAATCATCAGCATATCTGTTCCTAATCACATGCCAAAAAAATGTTTGGCAAACTGCAAGCTGCCTTTTTGTATCTGGGGAGTCCTTGGTGCTATCTGAGCTTAGTTGTTTGCAGACATTTCATTACCCAATTTAAATAACATCATCAGTGCTAGAAAGTGGTGTAAGCCCCTGATTACTGGTTGGTGGGAAAGATATGTTTTGGTGTTTTGTTTCCTTCTTAGCTTTTTTGTTGTCTTTTTGAAACAATGTGTAAATCTTTGGTTTAATGTGGTTCAATGAAGATTAGTACTTGTGGTACAGATGATTCATTAGTGTAAAAGAAATAGTCTAAAACTCAGCAATTTTATAGTAGCGTAATTGTTTAGCTTTAGAATGGGTCCCTTCTGCTACCATAACACAAACTTGTATATGTCTGTATATGCCTAATATTGCTTTTAAAAATACTGCTTTAATATAAATGTTGTTCTTTTTGTTGTTTTCATAAGGCAGTATACCTCTGTGGTATCGCACACTTGTATATATTGTAAAAATTATATAGTCTTGTTATATTTCCCCAGCCTTTTATCCGATGCAGTTTACAGTGCAGAGACCTTGTAGATGAAGCTAAAAAGTTTCATTTAAGACCTGAACTCCGGAGCCAAATGCAAGGTCCAAGGACCCGAGCACGTCTAGGTAAGTGGCAAAGGATTCAAATTAACATTTAAGAAGAAGGAAATGTCATGTTCCATTCTCATGTTTATTATCTCTTGTCAGTTGCCATGTTTAGGGGATTAATGGATTCATAGTATTCTGTTATCACTGCTGCAGAAGATGGGCTTGAAGATTTTTATATATCAAAAAACCCTGCTACCCTCAAAGTCTAGAGTTGTATTCTGATTCAAGTAAATTAAATAGTTATTGAAAATAAGTAATTAGTCTCTTTTTTGAGAGCCAGTTTGGTCTAGTGGTAAAAGCACCAGACTGGAAAGCAGGAGACCATGCGTGAAGTTCCACCTTAGCCATGAAAGCCACCTGGGTGACTTTGGACCACTCTCAGCTCAACCCACCTCACAGTGTTGTTTTTGTGAGGAAAATTGGTGATATGTTTGCTAATTTGAGTTATTTATAAAAATAATAAAGGCAGGATACAAATTAAATGTATCAAATCAGAAATATTTTATGTTTCCATGTGAACAGCAATCCTTTAAAATACTGAATTAGTTAAATTTTTGAAGAGATCACTTATTAAAATATTTTGAGTTTCAAGCAGGAGAATTTCAGTTTGCTCCATAAAAATAAATGCAAAACATAATCTAAATAATTTATTAGTAAATAAAATACAGGGGAAGTAATGTTTTAAGCATAATTTATGTAATTTATAAACCTTCATAGGGTGAAATCACCATGTACCTTCAAACCCAAAACACATGTTTGAAGAAAAAAGGTACAAATGTGCTTAGTCATCAATATGCTGTCTCTGTCTAGTTCAGATGGATGGATAGAGGACTGGCCTTGCCTAATTTTAGGTGTTGTAGATCAGCGGTCCTCAACCTTTCTGGCTCGGCGGACTGGCGGAGGTGGCAGCAGTGGGGGGAGAGAGTGGGTGGCACACCCATACACATGCACTACTTTTATAAATGCAGCTGTGTGCTCATTCACACCCACCCACCACTTCCGCAGTCCGGTTCCCAATAGGCTGTGACCTGGCAATGGGCCTTGGACATGGGATTGGGGGACCCATCTCTAGAACTGTTAATGAAATATGTATTGGTAAACTACTTGGAAGAAATTACAGTGGTTATTACTGAAATATAATGTGGCCTCAAAATTATTTTCCTAACTGAAACAATTAACTGAATACAATAGAATGAGCTCACGAAAAGCAAGTATAGAACATAGCTAGGAAGCAAATGCATAGCTGCAGAATAAAAAGTCAGATTGTCAGAAAATAACTCACAATTATGTGGCTCAGGTTAGCAAGAATAATTAGGATGATTTTTGAAAAGAAAGAGATAATTTGTTTCATGAACAAGCGTGGCAGTTGAATTGCCTTTCAACTATGTATTCAATGATACCTTAATTTTTGTTGATTAATTATTAAAGAAAGGAAAATCAACTATTAACATTTCAAATACAGTATTGTTACTATGTTATTACCTACTGAACATATAAATGAAGTGCATTGCTATTTTAGTGTTTGATTATATTTGTTATAACAGGGATTAATATGCTTAACAATTCCATACAGTATAGTTTTCAAACAGAAAGTAAGGGGAGGAGTGGAAAATCTGAACAAAATTGTTCAGTGAAGTAGTAAAGCTTTCTTGAAGATTTTTAAGAAGACAGGAGGAGATTTCAATGTTAATATGAAGGTAGTTCATTACTCAATTACACAGTTCTTAAATAAATGTTTAGGAGTATGTGCTAATTACTTTTTGTTTGCTAATCTTATATGCTTCCTTCTCTTCTGATTCCAGACAGTTTACAGCATATAAAATAAAATCATAAAGTCAATCTGTAAAACCAATAAATACTAAATAACTACTAAAAATTATAAAGCTGCCATCAAACAAGCCTATGCAGTCTCTTGAAAAAGTTATTTTTGAGTTAAAACTGTAACCAGGACTGCAAGGATTGCTGTTGCTAAGCAGTGCGGTCCTCTGACAACCATAGTGCTTAGCAAGGGAAATTCTGGTCCCACTTGTCGTCATAACCTGAGGACTGCCTGTCTCGATTGGCAAATTTGTAAAGCAGCCATTCCCAGTTAACAGAGGCCTTTGAAGTTTAACTTTGCTCTTGGGTTTACTGTTCTTTTTCTACAGTAGACAGAAAACAGGTCAATTGGTTGGTTAAACAGAGTTGGAGTTGTTTATAAATTGTGGACCTATTTCACAAGGTGGGGGTGGGGAAACTACTCTTGTTGAAATATATTTAATCAGTATTCAACTAGGGGAGGCAATTTATGTGTATGTTTTTTATGTATTCTTTCCCCTTGTTTAGTTTTGCTTTTGTTTGGGTGTTTTTTTTTGTCTTTGTTTTCTTGGCGTTTGTATTTTAATTTTGGTAATAAAAAAATTATACAAAAAAAAGCCGCTGAGTTGTTGCTTTTCTCAGAACTGCATAGCAGTTGCAAAAAGCAATCATGTATATATCCTAGTAAAAGATGCTGTTTCTTTAAGCAGTTGCAGATAGTTATTATATGATTATGTACTCAACTAAAGTGCTGCACAGCCCTAGTATAAAATACTCGGAGAACTTTATGCTAATTTTTTTTAATTTTAGATGTTTAGTCCCACCTTTATTATTTTTATAAATAGCTCATATATAACACTCCTTCCTCCTCCTGTTTTCTCCACAATAACAGACTTTAGGAGACGAGTCTAAGGTCACCCAGCTAGTTTTCATGCCTAAGGTAGGACTAAAGCTCCCAGTTTCCTGGTTGCTATGCCAGCATCTTATTTCCTTCAGGAAAAAGTATTTGAATATGGTAGATAATTTGTACTTCTTTTAGAATGCATTTATCCTGCTTGGTTGCAGCCTTCACTTGTTTCATGCTACTGTAACATAGCTTGCATACAAAGCTTTCAGTGCATAATGTAACAGTGAGGGTGGTTTTCAGCTTGCTTTTCCCTGGCTTTGATTACAGATAGGGGTGAGTGACTAATCCAAGTTTATCCAATTGGTTTCTTGACTAAGGGAAGTGCTAAATCCTAAATCTTCCCACTTCTAATCCAGTTCCTGTGGTAGTACACTACACTGGCTTTCAGTTTATTTAAAAGTTATTTAAAAATTTTATCCCATTTTTATTTGTAAAGCTTACTGATGTGTAACATTATGGGTGTCTCTTTCATTTAGGTGCCAATGAAGTTCTACTTGTAATTGGGGGTTTTGGAAGTCAACAGTCTCCCATTGATGTGGTGGAGAAATATGACCCCAAAACACAAGAATGGAGCTTCTTACCAGTATGTAGTTATCTGCTTCATCACATATGTTTAAAACAACAACATGCTATTTACATATGTGAAATGTTAGGTATCTATTGTGGGGCAATTTGCTTATAATTCAGTAATGAATCTAAGATTCCTAGAGCATTTTTTCTTTAAAAAAGCAAAATGTCTTTGGCATGATGAAGTTTAGTGCAAAAGAAGTATCAGGTAAAGAAATTTTTCATTGCCCAATGCTTCTAATTTCACAATGTTTTTTTCTCTAGTTGATTTTCACCAGTAGTGTTTGAATAGGTAAACACATCTGTCAGAGGGAGAACTTTGTTTTTTTAGAAATCTCCATGTAAGAATGGGTATAAAACTGGAACACCCTATTTGTGAACAGTAGAAGATAACTGTCTCTTCCTGTCTATACTCCTTAGGAAGTAATACAGTAGTATTCTACTACGTGAATGGATTGTAATGCAGACGGATGCAGACAGGAACAGATTCAAGGTCAGACCGTTGTTCACTGTCATCTCAGTATTTTTTAATGGAATGACAGTGTTAAGCAAAGCACCTTCTCACATTTCTAAAATTCTAAAATATGCTTCCAAAACGATTTAAGGATTACTGAGAAAACCATATTGTATGTAAGATTGCTAAATCAAGATTTAAAAATATTCCAAACAAAATATCACTTTTTTATATTTTCAAAGTACATAGAAGACATTTTCCTGTTTTTGTAAGACATTTCTTCTCTGAATTAAAATTATCCAGAATTTATTATGGTCCATAGGGATCAAGTTTATCTTATGCTGAGAAAAACACAATTGTGCTGCATTTTGAAAAGGCAAACATGGGAAATTGAGTATTATCATTGCAGATGAGCTGGACACCTACAAATAAACCCTGTCACATTAGTCCACGTTGATACAGTTTACATTCTTTCTCTCTGATTTTGCATTCTAGCACTAGAAAATTGCTAGTGTCAATTTCTTTTTAGATATAAAAATATGATTCTATTTTCTTTCTTTTAACTTACATAGAGCATCAGCCGCAAAAGACGCTATGTTGCTACAGTTTCCTTGCATGACCGGATATATGTAATAGGTGGCTATGACGGCCGTTCACGTTTGAGCTCTGTGGAGTGCTTAGATTATACTTCTGATGAAGATAGCATTTGGTACTCTGTGGCTCCAATGAATGTTCGACGGGGTCTAGCAGGGGCCACAAGTCTAGGAGGTATGTATTGAAAAACAACCAACTAATGATTATTCTTGGGGAAAAATCTACATGTGGGAAATAAGTATTAATGAAGGGATCTTTGGTGCTCTCTGAGCTTGGTTGTTTTCTTGCAGACTGTTCATTATCCAAACTAGGTAATATTATCAATGCTAGTAAGGAGTTGCTCTCAGTTTATATCTGGTGGCTTGCCCTGTCAGTGTTGATGGGAGTGGTCTTGGTTTTCTTCAGTTGGGCTATTCACTGTTAGCTTGTTTGGAAGTTCCTTGATTGGGGTATTATTTACTTCTTGATTGTTGGTCTGATGTTAATCCTGGTGTTAATCTATGTTCATCTGGGGGTTGATTACAGGTGTGGAGGTGTTTTGATCTTTTTCTTCCCTTTTTGGCTTGTTTGTTTCTTTTGTTGTTGTTTATGTCTATGTATCTATTGATGGCCAATTTGTCCGAGAGCCAGGTTTGCAGAAATTCTCTAGCATTTTTTAATGTGGCTTCATCTAGGATTTTCACAGGTTCCCAGTTGAAACTATGGTTAAGTCTGTCCATATGTTGTGAAATTGAAAAGTTTTCATCATGTCTTCTGACTGCTAGTTGGGGTTCATTGATGTGTTCTGCTAGTCTTCTGCCTGTCTGTCCTATATACTGGTTATTACAGTCTTTATACTGTATGTTGTAGATGACTCCTGTTTTTTCTCCTGAGGCTGCTGGGACTTTTGCTTTACTTGGGATGTTTTGGAGGGCTTTAGTTGGCTTGTGTGCTATGTTGATTCCATGTGATTGTAATAGTCTGTTGGTGCTTTCTGAGATGCTTTTGATGTATGGCAGCATTATCCTTTTTACAGCTTGAGTTGGTTGTGCTATATTGGATTGAGTGGTCATGCACTTTGTAATGAAGTTGCATGAATATTCATTTTGTGGAAGATGTTGTATAGATGATCTGTTTCCTTTTTCTGCTGTTCAAGGTTGCTGTAGTATGCTTGTGCTTCTCTAGAGTTCTTACACTGTTTCTGTTGTAGGAGTTGGAAATTAATATTGTCAACAATAATAATTAACCAAAGTAATAACCCAGCCTCCCACAAGAAAATGAATACATAGCAGAAATGGGGGATGGAAAATATTTGCAAAAATTCCTCTGATTGCCATATGTTGGGAGGAGCATATACCTATATTTGACTTGTGCATAATTTTTTTAAAAGATTCAGTTACGCATGCAAAGAACAAGTCTAATTTCATTTTGAATGAGAGATTGAAATAAATGATAGTTTGACTTCAAAATCTTCATGTTCAGTATCTTTTATCATGCATGGGCCTTTTTACCATTTTATTTCGAATCATTTTCAAAATGCATACACCTCTGTCTGTTTATCTAAGTGTCCTAACTACACCTTTTGCTGCAATTTTCAATTTGTGTACCTTGAAGATATTAGGACAAATTTTTTGAAGCTACAGAACTAATCACTCATGTGTACAATGTTTGGTCTTCCTTATTTAGGGCCGTAGCCCCCAACCTTTTTTGTGCCAGGGCCCGGTACCGGCATCACAAAATGATCCGCGGCCCGGTACCGGCATCAGTACGCATGGCAAGGCGAGCCGAGCGACCGGCCAGCCAGCCGTCCCCCGCTTCTCCCCGCCACCTTCAACTCCTCCTTTGTACCTTTGTCGATGGGCTTCGGGACGGTCGCTCGGCTCGCCTTGCCTTGGGTGCTGAAAGAGTCCTCGCGCCTTAGTTTTGTTCGAAGCCGCCCTCCCCCTTCGATGAAACTAAGGCGCGAGGATTCCTTCAGGACCGAAACGCCGCTTTCCAACCAGAAAAGCTCACCAGAAGCACTTTCTCATCAAAACAAGATGGCGGCGCCCAGCAAACCGGCGGCCCGGTAGAAAATGTTCCACGGCCCGGTACCGGTCCGGGGCCCAGTGGTTAGGGACCCCTGATTTAGGGGGTTAATTTGAGGGGGTTTAATTCAGAGGTTTGAACAGTGTAACCCACTAGCATTACTAATTTCTCTCTTCAGAGACATGGAACCAAAAATGTTTCGAGAAGGGAACTTCTATTCCAACTCTAAAAAGTATCCCAGCCCCATCTACTTTTGCCTGTGATCGTCAACATGGCAGGGAAATTTCTAAATTTCTTGGCTTGATTTCTAAGCCAATGGAAATGCAGATTCCTGATATAATATTTACTCCCTTTGGTAGTTCACCCTTGCTTTTATCATTTGTACTTGTATTTATTTATAAATTTCTATATTTCATTTGATACACTGTGGGGTGCTTTGGAAATAAAGTAAAACAGTAATACACATAATTTAATAAGATTTTTTTTAGAAAAATTGTGATAAAGAAAAATCTTTCTCTTGAAATAACTGACTCCAGTTTGTTATAGATATGATATATGTTTCTGGAGGTTTTGATGGAAGCAGACGCCACACCAGTATGGAAAGATATGATCCAAATATTGATCAGTGGAGTATGTTGGGAGATATGCAGACAGCTCGTGAAGGTGCAGGACTGGTTGTGGCCAATAATATTATCTACTGCCTTGGTATGTAAACCCATTTGGATGTCCTAGTATTAAAAGTATTAAATCAAACATACTCCAGCATCCACAGATTTTCTGTTGTATGTTGTTCTGTTGTATTATCAAATATAATATTTTTACCTGGAATGCCCTTAGTACAAAATTCCAGTATTTCAAAATTGTAACTGTAAATGGAGTACTACAAGAAGGAATTGCTTAGGAATTATCAGATTGCATCAGTTCTTTAATATTTGTGCATAAAGTACCGAGGCAGAATTTTCACATCAAAATGTGTTGAGTACCAAATTTAATGAGTTTCAAAGCTATTGAATACTAAGGCACTGCATAAAAAAAAACCTGCTCTAAACTATTAGATAGTTAAAAAATTATCAGCATTGTAATATAATTTCAGCTAGAAAAAGAGTTATTCTAAGAAGTATTTTTGTAACAAATTAAAGTTTAGTTGAATTGGGTTTTATGAAATTAAAATGAATCTCCATCATCTTTCTTGGAAAAGCTAATATATTCTGACACCTTATGTATGAAGAAAACCATTAAAGCCTTCTAGAGTAACCTTTCTTCCACAAGTATGTCTAGATACTATAAGTTGGCATTTTAGCTGCCAAAATGTCCAGGCAATTAATTATGCCACAAAGTATAACACTATTCACTATACAGTATTTGTCCAAAGCTGGCATTTGTAAATCAGATCAAATCTTTATTATGGCCATAGACCACTATAAGGAGGGGGGAGTATGATTGTTAGCTATAAGATATAAAAAATATGTAATTAAAAACTAAAAGTATATATAAAGAGCAACACTCTAAAATAAGGAATAGGAGCATTAAATGGGTATAGGGGAGCATAAAAGGTTAATTGGTGGAAAACTATATCAAATTACAAAGTTAATATTGTAGACTAGGTGTTTCTTAAATCTAGTTTATAGTGCAGGTAATCATCCAATGAATTTTGAACGCTGCCGCACAGAACCAAAACCATTGTATGTTGTAACAGGGTTGATATCTGAAAACAACAGCATGGTATAAAACTGTCTTGTGTGCCTTGGATATTTATTTAATAGTGGTAAGATGAGGCTAGTGCAAATGTCTTTGTAGTAAAAGCACTGGGGAGAAATATGCTCTGTAGTTCTGTGCCTCCTGCATCAAGGGGCATTGTCTCTCTAGGCAAGGAATCTTGCTATATCAGACTTTAAGGACAGCATGATATCATACCAGAGTAAAGGCCCTTTTTTGTTTAGGGCTGATATATTTGTCAATTTTTTTCAGCATCCAAATAATATAGGTGGGTAAATTGGGACTGCTATACAATATTGTTGCACATCAATGTAGCTACAAATCTGTGTTTCCTTCTCCCCCCCACCCCCCAACTATGGATCTTTTTTTGCTTTTTAAATGTTTTCTTTATTCTGAATCTGAATATAAAACAAACAGACACTTAATTTACTTTCTCTTGTGTATGCATTTAGGTGGGTATGATGGTCTAAACATCTTAAATTCTGTGGAGCGATATGATCCCCATACAGGCCATTGGACAAATGTGACTCCAATGGCTACTAAACGCTCAGGTGAGATTTCTGATTGGGTTAGGGAATTATGGAATAAAATCTAAATGTTTTCTAGATAGAATAAATCTGAATAAGAGAAAGAGATTAAAAGTCTACATCTTTCTGTAAAATATATACAGTACTTTACTGAGATCCTGTCAGACACATTTAGTAGACAGTATTTGTTGAGCAAAAATGTTTTCCTCAGGCAGCCATCCTGAAAACGTTAAAAAAATACATTCAACTACAGTATGGAGGTAGAATTCCCTAAGCTTACCACTGAGCAGCTCTTTCCAAAATCTCTTCTAAATCATCATATTAGAGCAGTCTTTACATCATAAACCACTTATTGTTTCTCACTCTATTATGTTTAATAGACATTTTAAATATTAACTTCTTTGATACCCTGAAACAACATAACATCTTTATCACAAATTAATTCACTATTAATATAAACCGTTAGTAGTAATTATGAATATTAAACAGTTGTTAAAAATGAAGGCATATGCAGTTGTTATTACTAGATTTTTATTCTGCTTTTGATTAGATAGCTCAGGGCAGCAAACAAAACTTCATATTCCTGCCTTCTATTTTTCCCACAACAACAACCCTGTGGTGGGTTGGGCTAAGAGAATAACTGCCCCAAAGGCACCTAGTTGACTTTTATGCACAAGGATAGAAGTTAGCATGTCTTACGGAAAGCAGACTATGCAGTCTCCTATAATCTCCTAATGTCAAACAGAAGGAATTCATCTACTGCTTTGCTATCACATTTCATTACTTGTCCTTGCAGGAGCTGGAGTAGCCTTGCTCAATGACCACATCTATGTGGTTGGAGGGTTTGATGGAACATCACATCTCTCCTCTGTGGAAGCTTATAACATTCGTACAGACTCTTGGACAACAGTAACAAGCATGACAACACCCCGCTGTTATGTGGGGGCAACAGTGCTCCGTGGAAGGCTTTATGCCATAGCTGGGTAAGCAAATGGTGCCTATGGAATTAACATTTATGATTGTTAAATGTTCTAGGTATCCCTGACACTTGCTTTGTTTTATGGAATTATAGGCTACATATTCTATACCTCTCCAGATACCATTTATTTTGGGTATAATTAGATACTGTGTGCATACATGATGTTATCCTATTCAAATCCTTTAAAGTCATTTCTGCTTTGATGGTATCTGTGCTTTGGTTATATGGTGTATATCACAGGCCAATCACGTTTCTGCAGTTTGTATGTTTGCTCCAAGTTACTTAGATCACAGGGTTTTACCTGAAGTGAAACACCTGGAGGGGACCATTTTGGGGGAATTCTGATACAAGTTTGAAACCAAATATATTAAAAAATAAGATTGTTTTATGTCTCTGTCAGGTCAACAGAACCAACAGCTTTCGGAAGTATGTAAGATGACGGTGCATTCTGGTTTCATTGCCAGATTATATATATTCATAAAATACACTTGTCCTTATCCTAAATTTCTTATCAAAATGGAAATTGGTCTATTGTATAGTAATGAGTAAAAGTAGATAAGAGTCCTCAACTTATGACCACAATTGGGCCCAAAATGTATGTTGCTAAGTGAGACATTTGTTAAGTGAGCTTTGCCTCATTTTACAACCTTTTTGCCATAGTTAAGTGAATCACTGCAGTTGTTAATTTGGTAACATGGTGGTTAAGTGAATTTGGGTTCCCCATTGACTTTGTCAGGTCGCAAAAGGGGATCACATGACCCCAGGACACTTCAATTATCATAAATATGAACCAGTTGCCAAGAAGCCAAATTTTGATCACATGACCATGGGGATGCTGCAATGGTTATAGATGTGAGGACTGCCTGTATAGCAAACTTTGCCTTATGCTAATTTCTGAATAGCTTTAAAAAGCTCTTAGAAGAGCTTTATTTTCCTGTGACAAAGGTATTCTAATAGTTCTGACTCTGAATCTGGACCTCAGCAAGGTTTCATCTGTAAATCTCTGTTGTATACAGGTATGATGGAAACTCACTCCTGAGCAGTATTGAATGCTATGATCCTATCATAGACAACTGGGAAGTGGTGACATCACTAGGAACCCAACGTTGTGATGCTGGTGTTTGTGTACTACGAGAAAAGTGACTTTAAGAAAGGCTTGGGAGAGCACTTCCGTGGAACAATTACCAGAAAAAGCATTGCCTGACTTGGAATTATTGATCCTGTAGCTGTGAATTAAGTCACTTTTAATATCTGGACTATGCTGCAAATTATCAACAGATCTACTGATTCTGGTTTGAAGAAAAACCCAGCCACAATGCACTTTGACTTGACAACGGATGAACTGCATGCTTGTGTAGACTAACTCTGTAAAAATGAATCATCAGAGCTGCAAGAATGTCTGCTTGCTGAATATCTAAGTCCGTCATCTCAGTTGTCTCTAATCATCAGCACATACTCATTGAGCTTTGACCACATCCAAAGTTCTGTTTGTTCCTGAATATTTTCATATACCAAATATGCTGATGAACATCATATGAGCAGACCAAACTTTTTGGGGATACTTTTTCAGATTCTGCACCAGCTTGCCCATGTTCTTCTGGAAAGCAGCCAGGAACCAACTGATCAGTGAAAATGAAACATTATGTATGTCGGTATACAAACTTGACATATGCAATACATAAGGTGGGGCAAAGGGCAGACAGGAAAATTACCTGCTGGGATATGCAGTCATATCTGTTGGGAAGAACAAGAGGCAGGCAGGCAGGCAGGCAGGCAGCACTAGAACTTTAAATATTTTTTAAAAATACCAGAGACTAGAATCAATATGCACTAGAGGAAAAAAAAGGTGTTAGTGCTTAAGCAACAACCAGGTTTATGTTTACATTTGCCTTCTAAGCTACAAACTCTTGCCAGTAGCAGAACAATGAAGGATGTCCTTGGCATCTTGAGTGCAGCAGTTATTTATAAATATGCTTTTGAAGAAAACCTCTACCCAAGGTACTTTTTAGGAACTGGATGTGCCCACGCACTACGAGTTATCACTTCAAATCATAAGAGACTCCCAAAGTTACAGTGGTCACCTTCATGTTGCACTGCAAATACGGTTGAAATGTGATGCCGATAAAGGGATTGCAGTGTATATGTCCAGAATGAATGTCAGTACACATTTTTTGCATTTCAGTTGTGTTATTCTGTATTTCTTGTGCTTTCAGCCAGAAAGGCTAACCACCTCCATATCCACTAAGGATTTTTGAATAATCATCTCCAAAGTGAGCCAGAACTGTTGACTTGCTCAAGCCATTCCTCTGTGGTGGCACCTAAGATTCCTAGCTCCCAATCTCCTTAATATGCCTCTGATATATAATGCAGTTTGTATTAGATATGTGAAGACAAGTCACTTTGCTGATGGAAACATAACCCTGTGGATAATCCCTCAATTATGTGCTGTAGCTTTCAGTGTGACCTTGGCATTTTCTCTCATGAAACTACTGAGGCTTTGTGTGTGTTAGCCAATCAGAAACCAAGGGATGAATGTATTTATTTTCTTGGGTGTGGGTGACTTCTTGCTTTGGGGATAGGGGTACAATAGACTAATTATGCACTTTCAAACAACATTGATTTAAAAGCCCTGACCTATCACACTAGTGTTTGATTCCTTTCATATGTATTTTTTAATAAAAGGATGGCTGGTTCAAATATTTGATATATCCATATAGGTTGGTTATACTTGCACTATTTATTAAGTACTGTGTTAGTTTCTAGATGTCACTGATTTTAAAAAGGCCAAATGTAATGTTGCCTAAGAGCATATCATCTATAACTCTTTGAAGGCTTACCTAGATTTCCAAATGCAGCTATGATTATATAATAGGGATTTTAAATTTTCCTGGCCTCTGGGTTTTGAATTTGTATTTTATTTTGTTAAGAGACAATACCATTCTTTAATCATATTGCAATATTTTTAAAAAGATAACTGAAACCTTCATCACCCTCATTAATATAGAAGGGATTTTATTGTGAAAATAACTAAACTAATATTGCTATGGCTATTACTTAAAAATCAACAGTGTTAATATTGAAGTACATTTTTTTACAACTAGAAAATAACTAATTTCATATAGTTTTCGGTCTAAGCATCATGAAAAGATTAAGACAGCTATTAAGCTACATCTATAGAATTCCCGGATTTTATTAGTTATCTACATAATTTCATGTTTATATTATATGAGCTCTCCATTTGCTGTTCGTAATTACAGTAAACTTTTGGGACTTTTATGAGACCTATGACAATACTCTTCATGATAATGAAAGAGCAAAAGAGGTTACAGCATAATAGCCATGCAGTGAGTCCATTTGCACTTGATAAAAATACTAAGAATTAAAACCACTTGTTTAGAAAATGTTTAGCAGTCCTTCGGTAAGTAAAAACAAAATTTAATTGGCACAACGAACCGTTGTCTGCGATCACCCGGACTTCAGGATCCGTTATTTGAAACTTGCTCCTTCCGAAGCGAAGGTGGCATTTTCATAGGAAATTATGGGAAATTGGCGTCTGCTAAAGTGAACTTCTAATAAATAACCGACGCAGAAATGTTTGGACACGCTTTTTACTATGTCTATGAGCTGCCTAAGTCACCTAATAGGTACTAAAACCTACGTATAGCTGTAGCCGCATGTAAAGTAGAGTCTTCAAGTCGAAGCCCTGCAATTATCGGAATTGGATCAAACTAGCCGGTATCTCTAGTACCTAGTTTTACTTTTTAATCTCTTCCTGGGTCTCCAATGTTATGTTGTGATCCTTGGTTTACTGAGGTAGAGGGGACTTCAGCGGCAAGCACAGCAGAGGGCACCTGTAAAGCTTCTCCACCCACCCACCCGGTTTCAAGAGGACTCTCCCACTTACATATATGCGGTGGACAGGAGGGTAACCCGGTCCCGCCTATCCGGTAGAGCGGGATTGCCTGACTTCGGCATCGTTAAGGACTTCAATTCCCAGAATTCTCTAGTTGGGTGGAGAGTTGAAGTCCCCAGTTTCAAGTTGCTGAAGTCGAGAAACGCCGCCGTGAAGACTCTCCTCCCTTGCTCTATTGCGCTTGCGTAAGTATGGCGGCGCCCAGTTCGGCGATGGAGGCGGCTGCACTGGGACCGGAGGAGCTTGTGTGCGCGAGTGGGCGGAACCGCAAAGCCGTGCTTTGCCAGCGCTGCGGCTCCCGCGTCCTTCTGCCAGGAGCTGCAACCTTCACTCGCAGAGAGGTAGGGCGTATTCGGCTCTCCGCTGTGTTGTAGTCCGTGGTGGTAGCCGTCTAACTCCCCCGTCTAACTTCCAGCCTCGGATGAAATCGGAGTTGCCAATCCCTTGATCGACAGGTGGATTTAAACAAAGCTAACCTTTCTGAGGATGGAAAATTGTTTGGATTAGATCCCTAATGAAAAAAAAAAATCCCTTTCCTCCTAGGCCTTCCAATCTGGCTGAGTGGGATGCATAAAGTACTTTGTCGTGGTAATGAAATATACCCGAAATTAAATCAAGGATCTAAATCTAGCAGCAACTTGAATACCTCTGCTTGACAGCTTTGTATTTGACAATGTCCTGGAACTCCCCTCTCCACTATGCCTGGCACTATGTGGCTGCTTTCATAATTGTATCCCAAACTAGCTGGCTTTAGGGTCTCCTGATTTTTCACTCTCAGTAATGCAGTAGTGTGGGTTGCTTTGGCCCAAAGACACACTGCAAATGTGATTAAGTAGAAACTTGAACCAAGGCTCCCCATCCATCTCCAATGTCTTCACCTTACATTGGCTCAGTAATAACAAAAGTCTTTTGTTATTTGACAGTTGTTTCTTCCTGCTATGAAGAAGAAGACGGCTTTGGTGACAAATGGTGACCTAGAAGGGGATGTCTTGCAGGACCACTGGCTAGTTGAAGACATGTTTTCTTTTGAAAACGTTGGTTTCACCAAGGATGTTGGAAATGTAAAGTTCCTGATCTGTGCAGACTGTGAAATTGGTCCTATTGGCTGGCATTGCTTGGATGATAAAAAGAGTTTTTATGTAGCCTTGGACCGTGTTTCTCATGAATGAAATGCTCATAGGTGACCAAAAGTGGTTCCTAGGCACCTGGTTATGCCACATTCTAAATAACTTTCCAAGTTCCTCAATATGTAGGCTTGAAACTGGCACAAATGAAATACCCTTTTCAGATGCATCAATGGAAGTGCTTCTATTGCTTGTTGAATTGCAACCCATTTGAACCTGACCAAATTTGTACTGATATTTAATAAATTATGTGCATATACTTTGAAATACACAATTACATGCAAATTGGCAATTCAATTTCCTTAATGAAAAAGGGAAGATAATCCTGAATTTTGTCCTCTGAAAAATAAGAGTGTAATACAACAGGGAATAAGGCTTCTGATTTATTGGGAGACAAGGGAGCATACCATATTGTGATTTATGGCTTTCTGCTCTGTTCTGGTAAAAGAGTAAACATTTGTGATTTTGATGTTTACCGATATCTAATGTTTACAAATATCTGAATTTTCACTTCATGATCATTGTTAATTAAAAGCCAGTCATTAGTTACAGGTCATCTTAAATATAAAAATAGTCAAACCACAGGAAGTAATAATGGAAAATGGAAACTGAATTTTTAAATTTAATTGAAATCATGCATTTTAATTTATATATTGTATATATTGGAAGTACCAATGGTTAATGAAAAAGGGCTCACTCTAATAGGTGTAATCTTACATTTTCTGTATAAAATCTCCATTATTAATCTTTTTTCTAAAGCTACTGTAACACAACTCATTACTGTTATCCCTTGTGAATTACCCAGAAATCATTTAGTCTAGTTGGGAATGCTATCTGAATGTGGGCCCTTTATTTTTCATCTGTCTAGAAGAAAATAGAGAACTTAGCCATGTTTTGTTCTCTGGTTTCTAGTGTACCAAACCCCTCATTTAGATGTCAAGTTTAGAGTGTTCTCCAAGGCTTGGGAGTAGGTTGGGTATTGAACCAATCAGTTGCCTTTTGTTATACTGTACTATTTGGCAATATGCCTGTTTCTTTTTTGTTCACTTTTATGATTCCTTTTAATTTTAATTGTAAAACTTCCAGGGTTGTTTGGACTTGGGGTGCCTCTGAATTTCAGTAAATAAAAATAGGTTTTGTGAAAAATGGTCAGCTTGTTAGCTATGTGCCCTTCATGGGCTGGATAACTCCCAGGGAAAGGGCATATTTATATCTTAATTTTAACCAAGCTCAGTATGACAAGAATGTTGTTAAAATGCTACTGTGATTCTGTTCTGTGTATTAATTTAAAGAAAATAACGTTAGGTGATGTTTGTTTTTTCTTTGATTTAAATTTCTCAGAACTCAGTCTTCTCCCCAGGATTCTTAAACTTCCAGGAAAAATCACTTGAATTTTGTTGTTATATGATGTTTTGTATTGCAACACCTTTTCTATCACTGAATTCTGGAGTTTGTAGAATTTTTAAGTGCATGTCTTAGTACACTTTAAAAAAATGCATATGTAAGAGTAAACTGAAATGTAATGCAGGTAAGGTTCCATCATTGTGGAATGGACAGGCTAGTCATTCTGTTAGAAGTATTTATTTATGAAAAGTTAAATGTATTACTGCTTTCTTAGTAGTGATGGAGAAAAACAGACTACTGGCTGGTGCCACAGGGGTCAGTTGTTTCCATCACTATTTTAAAAAATACAGTGAAACCTCTAGAGTTCATTTGGAAGTTTTCAGTAAGATTTAATCAGTATGGTGCTCGGTTATCCGTTGTTACTCCAGGTGCCATAAACTTTTATCTCAGTGCCTGAAGTGTCTGGAGGTATAAGCAAACATATTTATTTTTCCTGTTAAATATCCTACTGCCCATAATGTTCCCACTTCAGTCATACATCAATTCATGTTTGTGAATTGTATATATAGGTTTTGCATCTCTGGATATCTGTATAAGTTTGGACATTCAGAAATAAAGATCAGTGGTACACAACACTGACAAAATTTCAGTGAGTTCAGTTTCACTGCAAAAGTAGCTTTGCTGCATAACCCATTCTTCAGACTACATTCATAGTTTCTAAATGCTGTAGGTACCAAATATGTACAGGATAGGTATAAGAGACTAGTACTTGTGTCTAATTTTACACTTGCATGTCATTTTATCAGCTAGCTGGAGAGCAAGCCTAATTCAATGCAGAAGATTTGGGGATTGGGGCTAGAGATCACAAAAAATGACTTTCTGGGTTTTGCTGGATAATTCAGCTGTCATTGCTCTCTTCCAAAAAAAATGACTCCTCCTATTAAACAAGTCTGTCATCTTGAAGTACATTGTGATGCATCTGAATACAAGCTGGGAAACAATTTGACATAATGAAATGTTTCTTCTTGCTGCATAGAGCCTGGTGACATTTCCATGTTAAATGTCTACCGCATGGTGGCACCAGTATTCTATGAATGGGAAGATACTTGCTGGAAGATCTTAGACTAGCTCTGCTAAAATGAAAAAAGGGCTTTGTTAAATCCCTAATGCTACAAGTAGCAACATTTTTATTATGTTATCTGAAATATTGCTACAGACAAATCAATACATAGAGCATCCTCAAGGAATATTTTTCATGTTTTGTTAATAAGAAGTATAATAAATAAGTTTAGCATGTTATGTAAATCAGCTATTTATAAAATACTTGGCCTGAATTTTGAAACAGAAATCAACAATACATCACATTTTTCTGCTTGACAAATGCATGTTTCAGACTTTTGCAATAGATCTTAATACTTCAAAAGAAGAGGAATTAATTTGATACACTATCTCATTCCACATGGCAAATCAAACTTACCAAATGAACTAAATTGGATTTTGTTATATATGTCAGATGCAAATGAGGGATACATCGCTTGTAGTACCATGATAGATAAGTATCGGAAGTGTGATGCAACTAGATAATTCTTGGTTTTGTTTTTTTAAAAACTTAAATCCTGTAAACACTTAGAACATATTAACCTCTTTCTTATGTAATGTATGGAGGTACTATTGTAAGCTGGCTGTAGGAGGAAATAGCGGTATTTCAAGACTTTTTGCAGTTTTATTTATAAAATAACATTCTGGGAAGAGAACAGTATACTCTTATAAAGAAAACAATTACAAAATGATAATTCATTGCTTTGGAAAAGGGTTTGTTTTTATGTTCATTTTTGTTATGTTCACATTTTTAAATGGTTGCATACCGGCCTTCCTATTGTGATAATAGCTTTTTTAGAAATAAATGTCTGAAATTTTTTAAAAATGTTCTTTTTTAAAGTGCTCAAAATGCTGCCATCTAATGACCATAATCTTTGCAGTATATTCTATAGCAATTCAATTACAAAATGAGAGCATTAAATGACATCAACCCTATTTTTTTAATATGGAAAATATTGTGAACTTTAACCTGTGAATGTAGTTCTTTTCTCCAATACTTTGGAGTGAAAATATCTGAATCTTGCAGAATCAGATTAAATGAAATATTGTATAATGAATAACAAATGAACTTTTCTTCTGCAACAAAACAATCATCTTGCAAAAGCCTAAATCTCAGTTATTTTCTAATGAACAAATTATAAATTAATTTGAACAAATTAAAATGGCAGATTTTAAAAAATGTATTTTTCAGTTAGAATCACTTAGATTCAAGGGAAACACTGCAGTTTATAATTTAAAATAAAGAGGTGTTATATGGTATTTATTCTAAACTAGCTGGATACCCGTGCTTTGCGACAAAACTATGTGATCAGGCTATGCAGGAGAAATTTGGTTCACAATCCGTTGGCTCAGTGGTGGTCGGTAATTGAAACACATAATGGTTTCCTTTCCATTCTTCCTTTCCTTTCCTTTCCTTTCCTTTCCTTTTCCTTTTCCTTTCCTTTTCCTTTCCTTTTGTGACAGATATTGTCACAAAGCCTATCATTGAGATTTATTTATTTATACTCATGCTTTCTGCTCAAAGAAGCATCAAGGTGTTTAAGAGGTTTTTTTTAAAAAAAAAATCACACACAACAATGTAAAAACTAAATAATAGTGATACTAAAATCAGAGCTATTATATCTGGGTTGCAAAACTCCATGCATATCACATGTATTGCCATCTGGGTTTTTGCAGCCCAAATCCAATTGTTCATTCAATGTTTCTGATTGTGAGCTGATGAATGTACTAAAAACAATATAACAACTAATTGTTTAATTAAAGAGCTACAACTTTACAGCTATTTAAAACTTGAGAGATCTGAGCCAAACCCAACTTCCAAGGAAGCATATTCCATAGTTTGTGAGCAGCACATGTATAGCCCCTCTCCTATGCATAGGATGACAAGCTTCGGACAGTGGGGTATCTTCAAAATACTCTCCCACCAGAACTTAATGCCTATATTTATGAGATCTCAAATCTTTTAGGGATTTGACAACCAACACCAACATTAAACTGTGTACAATAAGTAATTTTCCCAGAATGTTACTGGGCAGATACAATATATGGGTGCTTAAAGTTCCTCATCCTTACTTAACTTATTCAAGAATGTGAAATGATCCCTATTCTCTCTTGATTAACCTGACTTACCAGTTACTAAACAAATCATATACAGTAATTACAGCAGGGAGTAAACCTCCTTCCAATCTTTCTCATCTGTCATGTTCATACCCAACCCAGTTCAGTTCCTTTGCAAACTATTGACAGAAGATGAACAGAATTCTTCATGAGAATAAGCTCATGCAGACTGATGCCACTATAAATCTGATGGACTACAGTATTTCAAACCAAAATGTGGCTCTGAGGGATTTGGAAATATCCCAAACTTAATGCAGTTTTTTACAACCTGGCATCCTCCATGTGTTTTGAAACTACATCTCCTAAAATTCTTTGCCAATGTTAACTAGAATTATCATAATGCTAACACATCTGAAAAGTTCCAAATTGCAGAAAGTGATCTAAAGCAGTGGTTGCCAAGCAGCAGGCCGGGGACCACTGGTGGTCTGCAAGAAAATTTTGGTGGTCTGCAGAGAAATGTCACCCCCAAAGCAATTAATCCAGGCTGTGCTGCCCACATGGCCCACGGGAACACAAGGCTTGCGTCGCTTGCATTGCAAACGCAAGGTAGTGAGGGGAGGGGGGAACTTGCCTCACTCGCTTCACATGCCTTGCCTGGCCACTGGGCTGCTTCTTTCCGCTTCTTTCTTCTTCTGCTTTTGGCTGCACACAAGGAAAGCAGCAAGTCTTTCTTTCTCTTCCCCAAACTCTGCCAGAAATGAGTCTTTGGGACCCTGCAAGGCATCCTGCTCCAAGAGGCTGCGACTCATTTCTGGTGGAATTTGGGGGAGAGAAAGAAAGACTCCTGCTGCTTCTACTGCTTTCCTTGCATGAAGTTGAAAGTCACTCTCTCTCTCTCCCCGAGAACAGAGCTGGAGACGGTATCTTGCGATCCCAAATAAAGAATGATCGATCGGTAAGAAAATAGGGTGGGGGATTTTACTGCAGACTTTTGGGATTTTCCCAGGGTCTCTGGTCCACAGGATTTAAAATTAGGAGTTTGGTGGTCCCTGAGGTCCAAAAGGTTGGTGAGCCCTGATCTAACAAATCTCACTGACTATAGCATTTCGTTTCCTTTTTTACATAAACTGAAAAAAGGGGGGATGCATACCCAAGACAGAGGCTGTGGAACTGGCTGTCATGAGGTCCTTAGAGCAGAGGTCCCCAAACTTGGCAACTTTAAGACTTGTGGACTTCAACTCCCAGAATTCTCCAGCCAGCTGTGCTGGCTGGAGAATTCTGGGAGTTGAAGTCCACAAGTCTTAAAGTTGCCAAGTTTGGAGACCTCTGCCTTAGAGGATGCTAATGCTATTCATTCAGCACAGCCTGCATTTTTTTCCAGCTTCTGCCTGAGCTGAGCTACTATTGTCACTTCATTAATGTTAATGCATTTCTTCAAGATGCCACATCTTTTTTTCCCAAAGCACACGACCCTTTTTATATCTACTAAAAATTAAAAATATATATATAATCTATACACAGTTGCAGCAACTCAAAATATGATATTGCCATACTTGAGGAAGACAAGACATAATTACAAGTAACAACTGCCTTAGATGAAGAAGCAACCAGAATTGATTTCAGGATAAATGCAGAGAAATCAAAGGTCACGTATGCGAACTCCACTGCACAGATGCAAGGAATCATATTTGGATCACAGCAACTTCAGTGTAGAAAATTTTGCCTATTTGGGTGGTGTACAGATGGACATCAAGTTCCACATTGGAAAAGCAACAGGTGTTTTTCAGAGGATGAATAAAATCTGGTCCTCATCATCTGTATCACTGAAACTTAAATTGTGTTTGCTCACTTCTATAGTAATCTTGATAGCCATTTATACCAGTGGGGCCTGGAAGGCATCAGTATTAACATGTCTTCCAACAAAGATGCTTTGCTGAATCCGAAAAGATTTGCTATTTTGACCATGTTATTAACAAAGAAGTGCTTTGAAACAAAGTAACAGAGTTTTTCCTGCAAATTATGTAACATTGTGGCATGTAGATGACTGACTTGCTGTAGATTGTGGTGGGCCGCAGAGAAATCTCACCCCCAGAGCACCCCCACAAAGCAATTAATCCAGGCTGCACAGAAACACAAGGCTGCTCATCCCACATGGCCCGCGGGAACCCTCCCTGCCCACTCACTCCTTACCCGGTAAACTTGCCTGCTAAATTGCTATTTTTCCTTTTTCTGACCATCATCTGTTCGGCTGTGCCGGGAGATTTAGATTAGCTAGGAAGCAGAAAATGGTTGGATTTCTTGCTTTCTAGCTAGTCTTTAGATCTTCGGCTCTGCTTTAAAGTACAGCCGAACCTCCCTTAGGACTGAAGGTTTGCTTGCAAGCAAATTCAGTGCAGACTCACAGCAAGCAAATTTGAGAGACTGAGCTAGCCGATGGCAGATAGATAGATCATTGAATGATTCTGTGAGCAACTCAATCTGCCTGCTTTGCCTGATATTGGGTAAAAGTTGCTTTTTTTAATAAAAAAAATTCAATATTTACATACATGGTGTGTTGTGAGTTAATTTTGTGAGTTTGCTTGTTAGCAAATTTTATGTGACAGACTGAGCTAGCCAATGGCAGATAGATAGATCTCTGAATGAATCTGTGATTCTGGAAGCAACTCAATCTGCCTGCCTGCTTTTTGGGTAAAAGTTGCTCTTTTTTATTAAAAAAAATCAATATTTATATATTTATATTTACAAGCCATGCCCAGCCAGTCACATGACCACCAAACCACACCCACAAATTAGGCCATGCCCACAGAACCAGTTAGTGGTCCCTGGGATCTAAAATTATGAGTTTGGTGAGGTCCAAAAGGTTGGCGACCCCTGCGGTAGATGACCAGGCTGAGCCTGAGTTTTCAAATGCATCATAAGTCACAAGTCCCTACACCCCTGCAAAAGATCTAAGTCCACCCCATCTTGAATGCCTTTCTTATCTCCCACTCATTTCCCTTGACCGCTGGTTGGTCAAATTCTTGTAGAGAGATTAAACTTGCAATCTTTTGAGCTGCCTGAATTGATTTCCCCAGCGCTTGACACTTGCGGATCATATACTCTGTATGGATAACAATCAAATTCCCAAGATGGCAATGAGTTGAACCCTACCCCCATCCCACTCCCCCAATGCCAAATGACCAAGAGGACACCCTCAAAATACATGGCCAAGAATGTCAATTGATGACTTAAAGACTTTAAACATCACATGGGAAGATAGTGAAGTATGCACCCAAAAATACTGCAGATCGTTGCTGCCTGATATTCTACATAAGCATAGGAGGATCTAATGCTAATGCTAAATTCAAAAGAATATAGAAAAATACAATCAGTGCTATGAGCTAATATAGATGTTGTTACAATTGATTGGACTAATTAATAAATCAATGATCCCTTACTAATAGAGCTATGTTTGTAGGCAATTAGTTCTAAGAATGAGGAGGGAACCAGACAGGAAAGGCTATTTTACAATTTAAATGTTATTGACTACAGAAACAATTTGACAGTTAAATATTACCAAAAGCTATTCCATCTGAACTCAGACAGAATCAAATGTTTAATCTTATGAGGAATGGAGAACTGGTTACTAAAATCAGACATTATCTGAAGTCCCACTAAACATGTTTCTATTGTTCCAACTTAAAAAGACTAATCATTTTCAAGTTGGGCTTTATTTTGGGAGATGTAATGTATTTTTCTTGGGAAGCTACAGAAATGTTTGCCATTGTCTTCTTCCAGAATGTTTCAATTTCCCAATCTAGACCTGGGATTTCTTGATCCACCGATCCCTAACTGGCCTTGGTTCTGCTTAACTTTTTGAAATCAGCCAAAGTAATAGAAATGAAGTCTTTTAGAGCTATTTATCCAGCCCAGGACTATCACAAAGTGGCCCGCAGGCCGGATGCTTCACGTGCTGGCCATGCCCAGTTTAGCAAAAGGGGGAAAAGCTGCAATACATCATGTGACACTGCCGTGATGATGCGAGTTTGACACCCCGGATCTAGCCAATGTAGTGGTATCTTCAGCAGTTCTCCATGTTAATCTACAATGGCAAAAGAAAATAAATCAGGAGTCTAATAGTATCTTTTCGCACCTAAAATCTTTTCCAAATATTTTAGTCTTTATAAACATTTGTGCCACTCTCATAAATGGATGCTTTTAATATGTTAATTGGAAAAGTCACTAGATTCCTCATTTTTAGAAATCCCCTTAAATTTGATAAATTAGCACCAGCAGACTCTGAAATGTGACACGTGCTATTTTAAAGCATTATATTACAACTTAAATGTTCATCAGATCCCAGGAGTGCTCCAAAAGAGCCACTGAGACAGTCTGCCTGAAAACTCTGCAATTTTCCTCTAATCTGGGTTTAAAGTTTCCGACCTTACCGCGTTGATAACCAGAATCTGACTTCTGGCTCTTCCTAGTTCCTAATCCCACCAGGAGGCCCCCATCTCCCTCCATGTTCCCATCCCCCAAATAATAGAGAACTTAGTTTCATTGAGGCTTCGGAATTTTCCCCCCACTTCGGCTCTCTGCATTTTTCACCCAACCCAACAGCTTCACGAAAACCCTCTTTTCGTGAGGACGACCCGAAAAACCGCCGCCTCTCTGCGAGACATAAACAGGCAGCCATCAACAGGGAGTCCCGAAAGAAGCAAACCACTTAACCCCGGCCACAGGGCGCATTTGCGTCTGGCATTTCCAGACAAGCGTGGGCATATCCGAACTTGGCCCGGAGGAATGCGAGCTGATTTGACGCAGGAAGAAAAAGAGACGACCTCGGCCGCTTGCGTTTGGCGGGAACTGTTTTCTTAACTTTGCCCCATTACGAATTGCCCTATGGCCGCCCGCGAATGGATAAATTCATAGTTGCTACCCAATGACGAAGAGACGGCTGCTTCCCTACTTTCGGTTCCCACTCAATAGCGCGCTAGGGGAGGCGTGAGGAGACGGCGGAGCTACCCAATGCGCTGCAAGGAGAAAAGCGCTCTTTTGGGGTCTCTATATAAAGGCGGCCCAGGGAGTGAAGCAGCTGTTTTCGCGGTGCTGTTCAGACCCGTAGCGCGTCTGCTGTCGCCAGAGCACCGATAACTTCGGAAAGCCTTAGCCTGCCGGAGAAATGGTAAGAGCCGCTTGAGTTTTTTTTTTTTTTTTTTTTACTCTGGGACTGTTTTGTGCCTTTTCCAGGGACTTGGTTAATAAAGCCTCCGTACGGCCACAGGTGGGGCGTTATGTAATTGGTAAAGGGCCCCTTTACCAAAAGTTTTACTTAAAAAAAAAAAAAAAAGACGGCCTGACTACTCCACGTTCTAGGCCTCGTAATTCCCGCGTCCAGATCCCTAGCGAGAGCGGCCACGTCGTGAACTTGGGTCCCTCTGGACAGCCTGGACAGCGTTTGCTTCGAAAAAGGGGGCTGGGGCTGCGTAGCGAAGAGGTCCGAGTGAAGGAAAGGGCTTTCCGGAAGCAGAGGTCGCCTGCCTGAGAGCCTACGTCTTTTCCCCAAAGATGGTGCCTTTTCCTGCCAAGAAGCGCGCTCGTTTTCCGCTGATGCTCCTTTCCCGATATCTGTGGCCCAGATTTTCAGAGAGAAGGCAGCGAAGTAGCGCTGCCGCCGCCACTTCAGAGTGCGGTGTTTGTGGTGGGGTCGGTTTACGCTTTACTCGGAGTTTCACCGGGTGAGGCTCTTTCATTAAGCTTTTGAGATGTATGTGGTCGAGGGCTGCACGTATGTCCAGAAGTCGAGAAGAAATTAAGAAGCCAAGACCCGGGCGGACAATCACAGAAAAACCTTCTCTTTGTCTGAAAAAAGGGGGGGCGGAAGGGATGCCAAAGAAACTTTGATCTGCCACCCTCATGCCCGGCTCTTTTAAATTCCGCGAGTTTTCATGACTGTTCACCAGCCATTATCTTTCTGTGGGATTTGGGCCTCTCTGTATAAAGTTGTAACCGATTGGAACATTTCTGGCCGTTTGAGTTTCGTACTTTGTACAATGCAACTTTGTGCATTGACATAAAATGGTGGAAAAGTTCTAAATAAGATGGCTGCCTCTGTTTTTTCTCTTCTGATATTTCAACACTCTTATGACAAAATCTCGTAAATCTATTTTTCACAATGCAATCTGGCTCAAAGTTCATGTTGTTTAAGTAATTTATCCTTTTATTCTAATTGTTTTGTTTCTTCCTAAATTGTAGTTCAGATTCTTAATGCTTACATAATTCCAAAATATTTTGTTAGATTGTAACTATTACTCTTTTTTTATACATTGATTTAACCAAGTATAGCTTCATATTGCGGTCTGGTGAAAAGTAAGACAAATCCTAACTTAGAATCCTAAGCCTAAACATGTAGAACAATCAACTAAAATCAAAATTCTCTATCAGACATTTCTGCACATAATTAAAATGGATTTATATCTACAATATTTAAGCTGTCGCCTTTAATGACAATTATGCAAAGAATGAACTGATGACTAAGGAAGACTCCTATGCAGAGTCACAAATTATTCCAGTTTTACAGTCCTCTAGACATTGATGCAGTCAAAAACTGATGACCAGGAGGTGCTTAACTATAATGCTGGTGCATTACTAGGTAGATGGCTGCAATGTTCACTGCTCTATTCCTCTTTTTGGATGATGGGCACCCTTGGAATTTTGAACACCCTCCACCAAACAACTGTCAATATGAGAGAGGAACTATTTTTTTCACCAACTGTTTGGCCCCGACAATTGCATCCATTTACCAAAAAATCAAATTAGTAAATCTGCCTCACAGAATTCAAGCTACCTGCTTTTTCCCCCCTGCACAAATATATGACTATAAGAAAAGGGATGGGTGGACATAGTAGGCATAAAGAGGTATCTTTGGACTCACCTGGCACTCCCGAGTATCTGTGTATTTACACATAGTGGAAATAGTTTTTCCCCATGACTTGAGGGAGTAAATGGCTTTACATTTTTATCTTTATAAAGTATAGATTTTCTTTGACCAGAGGCACTGGGTGTAGGAAATGAGGAAAAGAACATAGGTTGTCCTGTCTGACATACATAAAAGGGGTGATAACTTGCGGCATATTACTGTTTTTATCATTTTGCTAAAAACATAGGATCCTGCAGATACTTCTCACCTGGTCAGATTATTTGTGATGCCCAGGTCATAAAACCTAGCTACACTTAAAATACACCTCGTTTAATTAGAAGTTATGATGAACTTCATCAGAGCTATTTTTAAAATTCTAATGGCTGCCCCCCCCCTCCAAAACCCCTGCATTGTCACATTATCACATTTTGTGGTCTTTGCAGCTGGTTCATATTTATGATCATCTGCCGCATCCCGTGCTCACATGACCCTGATTTTTGTAGGTTTGTGGGGTTTTTTTTGCTAGTTTCTGGCAAAAACCAGAAAACTGTTTCACTTAAATGACCCTGGTGTTCACTTAACAATAACTGACAACAAGGTTGTAAAATTGGTCACCAATTTATGACTGCCACCACTGTAATTCCAGCTTCAATTAGGCTCATAAGTCAAGAACTACTTGTATTATAACTTTTCCCATCCTGAAGCTTTCACAATGCTAGCCAGAAATTCTGGGATGGAAATTCCTATATTTATAACCAACTGTTTCAAAACAAGGGCTATTTTATAAAATGAAAGTGAAATATGTTTTTATAGAATATGAAGTAAATAGTGGAGTCTTATTCTAGCACTGATGTAAAGTTTCAAGGAATTGATAACTCCTTAAAAGATGATTGTCCCTTAAATTCAAAAGAAGCTGGTAGTCACCTATTTCCCTTTGGTGAATTAGTTGGCACTTGCCTTTTAGTTTATGGTAAAGAAGAAAGAGGAAACATTACTAATTTCCTGTCTGTCTCTCTCTCCATAGCGTGAATGCATCTCAATCCATGTTGGCCAAGCCGGTGTGCAAATTGGCAATGCATGTTGGGAGTTGTACTGCTTGGAACATGGCATTCAGCCTAATGGCACAATGCCAAGCGACAAAACAATTGGTGGTGGAGATGACTCATTCAACACCTTCTTCAGTGAGACGGGGGCAGGAAAGCATGTTCCTCGTGCTGTATTTGTGGATTTGGAACCAGCAGTCATAGGTAAATATGTCTTACATGGCTGTAGTAAAAGGGAGAAATGTGAAAGTGGTTTAACAGAAAGATGTTGAGATGTTAAAAACCTCCTGTTTTATATGTTGCCTTCTGGACTTTATAAATAAAATTTATAGAAGTGTGTTACCCCTACTGTATAGTTGGATCAAACACAGAATTTATTTCTAAATGTATAACCTGTTTTATTTAGATTTTGATACTTCATAACTCTTGAAAAATCAGATAGTGTTTCTCTTTGCCCTTTGCTACTGTGTATTCTCATGATTAGTTTGTAGCTTTTGGAATACTTGGCACAATGAATCATGTTCCTATTAAGTGTCCAGTTAACATATAGATTAAAATCTGTAACTAGGTAATAAGAATATTTATGTGCTCTTTCAATAAGTTTATCTCATCTATTTCCCAGAGAAGAAATCCCAAGTAGCAAGAGAGTCTTAAAATTACATGATAATTTGTTAAAGTTTCATCTTTCACAATAAAAATTTGAAAACCAGAAACCATTATAAAAAATATTATAAATGGTTGGAATATATAATCTGTATTTCCTTATCAAACCTAAAACCTGTAGTGATTTTGTGAATATAAAATGGATTATTTATGGAAAACTGGAAATTGCTTGGAAGGGAAAATAAAACCATTCTAAAAAGGGTTTTTTCTGTCTTCAAACCCCTGCAGGATATCAATTTTAATACCTTATCATTTCTTACATTTATAATTTTAGGTATTATAATCTTAGGTATTGAGAGGTTATGGTTTAAACAGCGATACTCTGAGACAATGAGGAAGTAGAATGTGAACAATAAATTATTTTCTAGATTTTCACTGTAGAATAATGTGTGTATTCTATTGCAGATGAAGTGCGGAATGGGATCTATAAGCAACTCTTCCATCCTGAACAATTGATTTCTGGCAAGGAAGATGCTGCTAACAATTATGCAAGAGGTCATTACACTGTGGGAAAAGAAATAATTGACCTTGTATTGGAGCGGATTAGGAAGTTGGTATGTCTTAATGTTTTAAACTTGTCAGACATACACTGAGATTTAGCACGAGCATAAATCAAATCTAAAACAACTTGTAAGTGCAGTGGTGGGCTGGGCCCGCCCAGGCATTATCCCATCCTATGTATCTTATCTTTTTGCTTGCGCATCCCGCCCTTGCAGCCCAGCTGCTTTCTGGGCCTCGCCCGATCTACTCACCCTGGTTGCCATGTGCAGGAAATTTCCTTGTTTTTGCAGCCATGCATAAGCGCTCACATTTTCAGTGAGCCGGATGTTAAAGTATGTGCAGCCCACTTATGTGTAAGTGCCATAGGTAGATTAGCTTATTGGCCTGGGGGATGCAATATAAAGTTTTTTCCCCAACATTAAGAAAAATGTCATTGGCTGAAACGAAGAGGATAACATGTGATACGGAAAAGTGCTTATCCCAGGCATTCCTGGAGGCTTCTCTGCCCACTAATAGTTACACCTACAATGGCTGGGCAAGTAGTAATTGATTGGGTGGCAAAGCTACTGTTCCTTCACAAAGTCCTCTCTTCCTGGGAGGGAGAAAGGCTGGGCTCCAGGATGCAGTTGTCATATCAATATAATCCTGATCTTGCAACAACCTGGCCATGACAATCAAGGGGAACTTACCAGGTGAAAATGGCAATGACCTCTGAGTATGTTTGTGGGCTGTGCTTTGGGGGCACTATTACCTAGCCAACGGACAGAGTACAATACCCAGGTGGAGAAATGAGAGCTCAGAGAGCAAGGACCCCTTTTGTCATTTGAGGTACTCATGGACAACACTTTTCCTACTGATATTGATTCCTTCAATACAAATCAGTTAGAGCAATCCTAGAGCCAAACGTTGGAACTACTCATTTTTCTGTTCATTTTTTTCTTCTTGATTTCCCCTTCATTCTCTTCCGATATTATCTTCTCTCTTTCCTTCCTGGGGACAAGGGTCAAACCAGTGATGCCAGTGGTCTAAACTGACAACTTGCAAGAACCTTTGAGATTAATCCAAGGGCTCTGGTTGCAAATATGTCCACTTAGAATAAGGGGTTTGGACAAAATAATGTAGTTCCTGGTTTGGTTTAGTTTAGTTTAGTTTACTTTATTGTCATTGCACCTCGTACAATGAAATCAAACACCATCTTCAGTGCACATCATGACCATAAAAATAAACACAAACACACATCCTTCATACTCCACACATTGAACCTAAAACCACCAACACTGCACTATACAGTAGAATTCAAAGGAGCTACTGCCCTGGGATAGAAGCTGTTTTTCAGCCTACTTGTGCTTGTTTTTATTATTCTGTACTGTCTGCCAGATGATAATAGTTCAAAAAAAGGGTTCCCAGGATGAGATGGATCTTTGAGAATATAGTTATATAGAAAGATCTTACTGAGGAATCAGTGCTGGATAAAATCCCTTTCTTTCTGAATTTTCCTTACAGATCAGAACAACAATTTCTTGGCAAGGAAATTCTTGCTACTTTATTATAGGATATAAAAAAGAAAAGGGCAAACTTATAGTACTGTTGTAATGTAATATTCATATTCTTCTTTCAGGCAGACCAGTGTACCGGTTTGCAAGGATTCCTGATCTTCCACAGTTTTGGAGGAGGCACTGGTTCAGGTTTTACTTCTCTGCTGATGGAACGCCTGTCAGTTGACTATGGAAAAAAATCAAAACTCGAATTTGCCATATACCCAGCTCCTCAAGTTTCAACTGCTGTTGTTGAGCCATATAATTCCATATTAACTACGCATACTACTCTTGAACATTCTGATTGTGCCTTCATGGTTGACAATGAAGCTATCTATGATATTTGTCGGAGGAATCTAGACATTGAGCGCCCAACATACACCAATCTCAACCGCCTCATTGGTCAGATTGTTTCATCCATCACTGCTTCTCTCAGATTTGATGGTGCCTTAAATGTAGATCTGACAGAATTCCAGACAAACCTGGTGCCTTATCCCAGAATTCATTTTCCCCTAGTCACATATTCCCCTATTATTTCAGCAGAGAAAGCCTATCATGAGCAACTCTCTGTCTCCGAGATCACCAATGCTTGTTTTGAGCCATCCAATCAGATGGTGAAATGTGATCCTCGCCATGGCAAGTACATGGCCTGTTGTATGTTGTACCGTGGAGATGTTGTCCCCAAGGATGTCAATGCTGCCATTGCTGCTATCAAGACAAAGCGTAGTATTCAATTTGTTGATTGGTGTCCTACTGGTTTTAAGGTAAGTATTACTGATATGTATTGTAAATGGCATATTGTCTAAATGTAGATTTCTGAATAAATGTAGTAGAAACATGCAACTTTGAAATGATATAAACAGCATCATGATTTACAGTGCAATTAAAATTATAGTTGTGTACATAGCAGCTGAAGGATTTTTCTCATGGTTCTGATAGTTAAGATGCTACCATAGATATATAGAAACTGCATGCAGGATTGTGCAAATTGAACATTTCTTTTAACAGCAAAATTGCTTTTGGGGATGATGTTGGGATATTTCCTGACAAATGCAAATAATTAAGAGTTTTGCTTTATTTCAATTTTTCTATGAAAAAGGCAATAATTTAATACATTATACAGATTCAGTTGTGGTGCTTAAAATAGGCATAGAACAATCTTTATAGGATTTCTGTTCTCTATGTAAATGCAGCACATTCTGATATGCAAATGTAGACATGTTACATACTACTTGGATGTACGATATCCTGACAATGTCTATTTCTGTAACTATAGGTGGGTATTAATTATCAGCCCCCAACAGCAGTTCCTGGTGGTGACTTGGCTAAAGTCCAACGTGCAGTTTGCATGCTCAGTAATACCACAGCCATTGCAGAAGCTTGGGCCCGTCTGGATCACAAGTTTGATTTGATGTATGCCAAGCGGGCTTTTGTCCACTGGTATGTAGGAGAAGGAATGGAGGAAGGAGAATTTTCTGAGGCCCGAGAAGATTTGGCTGCACTTGAAAAGGATTATGAAGAAGTGGGCACTGACTCCTTGGATGGTGAAGATGAAGGTGAAGAATATTAAAACTCTTTAAATATTGTGAGGCTGTTGCCATTTGCTACTTTGCCTGTGTTACCAAGAAAATGCATCTTTACATCTCAAATGTAAACATCTAGCATTCCATAATAAAGTACTTGGAATAAATTCTTATAACCAAAGAAAGCATCAGTTGTTGATCCAAGCATTAAATGTTTAGCTGGGATACAAATAAAATGATCTTGCATATCAATATGGAGTGGTCTCATTATAGCATATTCTTAAACACAGACATTTTCACTGAGTATTTGCATATAGTAAAAATTTTCTATTTTTTTAACTGGGAAACATCATTTTTTACAATTTCAATAAAATATTGCTTGCAAATTAATAAAACAGATGTTCTTAAAAGAACGTCACAAGTATCCTTTATACATATTTATACATATCTTTGTAAGTTTCACATGCATTTAACATCTATTCAGTTGAAACTTTCTCATTTTTTCATCACACAGTGCTGTCAACTTCAGTTAGCAAAAAGCCAACAACTACTCACATCAAAAGTTATATATTTCAAACATATATTTCCAGACTTTCTCTAATCCCAAAATGCATACTTTTTTCCCATATATCAAGAGCCAGCAAAAATCTGGTCTATAACCCTGCCTGACACAAGCTGCATTTCACATATCTTATTCAGTTTCATGACATTCTGTAAGAGAATTTGGATGTAGTTGCAGCCTTTGAATAATAGATGGGGCATTTTTTTTTTGAGTTGATATTTTAATGAGGTGGAATGATAGAAAAATTAATCATAGTGATGAACCAATCATTTCCTAGAATGAGCCTACTTAGATTTCTTGTTCCAGCATTTGAAGATATAAAGTAGCGTGTTAAACAAGGCCTGGGAATATCAATATCTGAATTGCAGGTTTGTTGGATGTCCATGATGTCAAGTCAGATATTGCCAGTTTAAGCAGGCAGGAAATATTTTCAGCTAATGGGTATACAAGAAATGTGGAGAGCTTTCAACTGGATACTCTCAGCAAATGGTTGCTGGGAGAAGTCTGCCATAAAGCACAAGGTCAGTTATGCTACCAGTTACGTGAGGCAAATGGGTGACGGGTACCTTGCCAACCTCTAAGCTCCAGAAAAGATTCTATCAGCCTAGGTTACATTAGCTATTCACATTATTTCCATACTATTACATTACCAATAGCTCTAAAAGGGATCCAATCAAAGGGTAGTTTAATGGATTGAGGATTCTGTAACAGATCACTTTTAATGTTTTATAATGTAGCTAGTATCCACATCATGATCTCAATTCAAATAATTTAGAATTAATCTAATCTCCAAACTCAATTGACACCCTCTTTATTAACCTGGTCTCAGAAGACAGCTGTTACTAGTTGGTCTTGACTGTTCTCAACAGAACTGAACAGAGTACGTGGATGGCAATGCACCAAGGTACCTTTTAACTGAAACACACTAGAAGCTTTTTTAAAACTCTGGAAGGAGACTACAGATCATCCTCAATTTACAACTATTCATTTAGTGACTATTTGAAGTTACAATGGCACTGAAAAGTGACATGGCTATTTTTCACACAACCAGTGCATGATCACGTGATCAAAATTCAGACACTTTGACAACTGGTTCATATTTCTGACAGTTGCAATGCGCAGGAGTCAAGTGATAATCTTTTGCAACCTGAGTAGCAAAGTCAATGGGGAAGCCACATTCACTTAACCCTGTTACTAACTTAACTTCAGTGATTCACTTAACAACTGTAGCCAGAAAGATCGTAACATGGAACAAAGCTCACTTAACTGTCTTGCTTAGCAACAGAAATTTTGGACACAATTGTCATAGGTCAAGGACTACCTGTAGCAAAAACATTTGTATTCTTGTAAAGACAATAAAAAATTGGATAATTGATTATTGACTTTAGAAGGCCATGACTTGCTGCTGGGATGGCATGCCTTTCTCTGGTATAAGGGAACTAAAACATGGATATTTTAGAAGACATTCGTGAGGCATTGTTTTTGAGCTGGGAGAAGATTAAAAGACAATATTACTTAAAAATTCCAACATGGATATCAACTATTGAAGCTTTCTTATCCAATAATATATAAAAAGGAACAAACAGATATGGGGAGTTATTGAATGAAAAGGGTGAACTTAAATCTATGCAAACGTTGCAAGAACAAGGTGTAAAAATGAATTGGTTTTCTTATTTGCAAATACAATCTAGGTTTGATAAAGACTCCAAGGCAGAAGGTATTTATGATAAGTTGACCGACTTAGATAAAATTTTGATGGGTACTGATGAAAAGGTAATTAAAAAACTTTATGGATATCTATTAGAATTTAAATTGGAGGTGGAGCAAGTTAAAGAAACGATTGCTTGGGGAAAAATTTTTGGATATGGGATTGATTTGGAAAAATGGCAAAAATTGTGGTCTCAAAATTACAAAATGACAATGTCAACTGCATATAAAGAAAATTCGTATAAGATGTTTTACAGGTGGCACCTACCCCCGACAAGACTTGCAAGAATGTTTAAGAATAAATTGGATAAATGCTGGAAATGTCATCAGATACCTGGTTCATATTACCATATGTGATGGACATTTTTCAGACGCAAAGAAATATTGGACTAAAATCCACACATGGTTGGAAAAAAATGATAAAACAGCATTTAGACTTTAAACCAGAGATCTTTTTATTGGGAGTCATACCAGACATATATAATAAAGAACTGAAATATTTATTGTAAATGTCTTAACAGCAGGTAGAATTGTATTTGCGAAGAACTGGAAAAATGACAAAATACCTATGCAGGAGGAAGTTATCAAAAAAATTATGGACTATGCTGAAATGAGTAAACTGACGTTTGAAATTAGAGAACAAGAAGATAAGCAATTTTATACGATATGGGATTTTCTCAATGGTTGGATAAAAAGACATGGTAATACTGTATAATAGACTAGATAATTTTGTGATAGAAATCTAATAGATTGATATAAAACATAATACAGATATATATAACCACTGGTTGAAAGTATAACATAAATTTTAGGATAAAATGTGTGGAACATCCCGTATAAAACGATGGAATAGTTTAGTCATGGATGACTAATAACTGATAAATATATAAACATATGTTAGTTTGACAATGTGAAGATTGATAAAAATTGTGAGTAAATGGCTACAAAAGTATAGCACAAAAGATACGTAACCAACTGACACACTGTATGTATATAAAATAGAAGAGGATTTTATGTTTTTATGTTTTTGTATGTGTATGTTTGTGTTTAAAAATAAAAAACTATCTAAAAAAAAAATTGGATAATTAAGTCACCAGGAGTTATGCTTAACCTTTGGAAGGCTTCAAGAATAAAAGTCTTGCCTGTGTTGTGAAATAGAACTTTTGTGAAAGACAAATTTACAATGGAACTTTTTTTATTTTGCATTTACTGACATTTATATTACCCTCATCTTAATGGATTTACAGTAATGTGCTTATTGTAGCATGTTAACCATACTTAACTATGAAATCTTGTCTTTAGACATTATATTATAGCAAATTCTCACTCCTCCACCCACATTAAAATAGTGTCCTGCAGAAACCTGTTAAACCTGCTTATTATTCTTTTTGTATGTGCTATTTTCATGCTGTTCTCCATCTAATTTCCTGCTGAGGTCTGATGAATGTCAACTGTAAATGAGTATATTTTGCAAAGGGGTGCTTAAAAGAGATTAGCCCTTTGGGTTTAAGTTGTGCACTGTTTTTAATGGATGGGTCTTCCTTTGAAGTTGGAGGAAATCTGCCTGTAAAAGACAATCTGGTTAGACAAACAGCAAGTTCCTGTCACTGGTAGATATTTCATGTGATGTCTAGTGTCTAGTGAATCTGGCCATTACTGTTTTGTTGAGCTAGTCTTGTCATTTTTAAAAAAGTATAGATTAAATAATAAACAGGATTAGAAATAACCCAAATTTAATTTCACTTTTGCGTTCAGGAAAATACTCATGGTGATTGGTGCACGTTTGTCCTACATTTCACCTAGTAATGATTGATAATGTGGAAAAAAAATGCCATCTGCATTAACAATTTTCTTTGTCATTGCCCAGAGCAGAGAGCGCTTTATTTTAAATATGTCACTTTCCAGTCACAAGTTGTTCTTGGCAAAAACAAACCAACTAAAACACTTATAATACTTTTGAAAATAGGTCAACTTCTAATTTACAAAGGTTTCAGGGGAAGCACTGAACAGAATGGATTCAGTGAGCAGTTGTCTCCAATCTGGTTCTTCATTATGTGTTGGAGTTCTATTTCCCCATGTTCCAGTCAACGCTGCTTATGGTTAGTCTGACTCAGAGTGATGATCTAAATCAGGGGTGTCAAATTCATGGTGTTACATTTTCGTCAGGTGATGTATCGTGACTTCCCCCCCCCCCCCCATGGGTGGGTGTGGCCAGCATGTGACGCATCTGGCCTGCGAGCTGCGAATTTGACACCCCGATCTAAATCAATGTTTTTCAACTTCAGCAACATTAAGATTTGGCTGGGAATTCTGGGAGTTGAAGTTCACGCATCTTAAATTTGTTGGGTTTCTTTGTTAAATTTGTATGTCGCCATCTCACTATCAAGCAACTTGAACTAAATCATCTGGAAGTACTAGGTTGAAGTATGCTATAACATATTTCACCTTCTCAGGGGAGAATAACAGAGTACAGTTCAGTGTTAGTATTACTTATTCAATGCTGGTTTGAGAAATGTCATAATATGTAAGTATCAGATTTATATCATGCATTATTACAAACCAGAATAACTGGATTGGTACATCATGCTAAAATCAAATCAAAAACACACAGTTGTTTACTGATACACATTAATTCAGCTATGAAAAAAAAATACTAGCAATTAACATTATTTTCCCAATGAATTTTATTAGATAAATTCCAGACTTAACTAAGACTTGATCCAGTCAATGAATTTTGCACCAATTCTTCTGCTACCTTTCCAAAAGAGATGAACTGTATTCTTTCACTATGTAATTTTATTTTAAATAAGTAAAGTAGCAATGGAGAATACCTGCTAATGAAATTATTATCCTGTCCTTGACATTGGTGGCAAGTCCATGTTTATATCTTTGATAAATCATCTACCATTCTACCACTTCTCTTGGAGCATACTGTCTTTAAAAGCTGTTTATATTTTTACTTTTATATACATACCATTAATTTTTAAAATATAATTTAATTACAGTCCATGAAGCCACCCATTTTTAGTATATGTTGCTCTATTAAGTACTTAGATCAGAAGACATTAAAAAAATGCAAATGCTTTTAAGGTCTTGCATAAGTGTTTAATATGTGCAGCTCTGGATTATTCTCCTTTAATCTTGCACTGAATGTTCTTCTTTACATTTCTGAGTCACTAAATACTTCTGGCAGATATTTGCTGCATGAACAGATTTCAATCCAGCTGGCTTATACATTAAGGTGGTACAATACTGCAGCAGTTATTACCACAGTCAGATCCATCTAAAGACAAGTTTGGAGTTTGTGGGAGAGTTTGGGGCACAAAAACAGTTCTGCTCACCACAGCATATTTCAAGTTTTTTGGTACAGGACTACTAATATTTGCTTTCATGAAATAGGATACTTATTAAGCATTAAAGTGAACATTCCTGTGTATAGCCCTTAGGCCAGAAAGAGAGTTGAAATTAACTTTCCATATAAGCCCAAGTACTATATTCTCTTTGAGAGAATATTGCCAGAAATGTTAAAATTCCACCCTTTATTGAATACAGGCATGAAATGTGACTGAGTGACTTTGGGCCAGACTCTCTCTCAGCCCAACCTACTTCACAGGATTGTTATTGTAGGTAAAATAGGAGGATAAAGGAATATTAGGTATGTTTGCCACCATGACTTATTTGTAAAAATAAATATTTGCTGCTTAAAGGATAAAATTACATTTCTCCCATTCCACATATGGAAGCAAATTCCAGAAATAGGTGAACTTTATTTTCCCAATAGTAGAGAAATGATTTTCTCCACTGCAGGATAAAGGATTATAAAATGAATGAAAGACTGCAAAGCTTATTCAACATCTTATTGTTCCCTATTTGTGGCATAGGGATCTTCTGGTCCAATGGTAACATCTTATTTTTTTCTTGAGAATTGAGAATTCAGCAGACATAAAGTCAATGCTATTATTTAAAACTCCAAAATACAATCATACCAGTTCAAGTGCAATAATTTTATTTAGCTCACTCTTATTCCTTTTGTTAAGAATTTAATCTTTCTCTTCATTTAGAATTATGTTTTGTCATGACTTGTGTGTTAATCATACTAATGCTTCGAAAGTTACACATTTTATAAATTTGTGTCCAATATAGGCTGATCTGTGTTCATTTCTTTAATATTTTCATTTGGTACAGGTATTGCCACTAATTACAATGGCACAGCAAAATTGACTAAGTTCCTACATATCCTGCACATGCTATTTCTACAGTATGTTTATTAATAGTTAATTTTTACTGCATTTGTATGATATATTTAACAATGAACTACTGACCTAGACTGAGGTCACTTAATACATCAGGCTCAGTTATGGTTAGAGTGTTTGTAGTTTGGTGTGTATTGTGAAATCAGTCTGTGTCTAGGGTTTATCACTCTCCTCTGATCCCCTGCCACTTTATACATCTGATATAGATGAGCATCAAATCTCCAAAGACTATATACCTCATTGCTGATTTCATCCACCAAATGTTGTTTATATTCAACAAAAGTGAATAGAAAACATTACAATGTGGCTTCAGGCCATTAAATATTTACTTTGACCTTGTTTTCCCCTCTATTTAAATGGTTTAGGAAGTAAATTAATTCCTCAAGTTCAAGTGAAATTGTATATAATATTTTCAGGCAGGACTTAAGTGAATGGTAATGAAAAACTGCACAGAAAAAGAATTCCCTTCCCAACACTCATACAGAGCAAATATCTACTCCCAAATTTCTGCAGCCATGCCCAAGCTGATGATTTAATACATTTTTCATTTGGATTCAGTAAGCCTTCTATTACTGATGTAAGGCGATCAAGTTCTCAACCAGATCCTATACTTCTGACTTTAATATTAATAAATATTAGCAGGTAATCATTATCTTCCCTTGCCAATTTTAGCAGACAAGACTACATTTCAAAGCATTAGAGCAGTTGGTCACAAAGCTTAATCTATTTGGCAGATTGCTGGCCCAACCCCCCTAAAAAACAAAATAACCCTTCCCTATCATCATCAAATCAACAGCAGGTAATTTATATGAGGAATTAATACAGAAGTATAGAAGATGTCAAGAATATTTAATATATTTATATTTTATTGTCCAAGCAGACTAAGCATTTTGTGAAAATTACAAAGATAATAGAAAATTATTTGGGTCATATCACCAGAAAAATCAGTTCACACTTTTAAAATCTTCCAAAATAGTAACCTATTAATCCTAAAAAGGAATGAAGAAGAGGTTACTTTAAAGGAAAAAATGGTTAGAGGAGAAAATAGAACAAAAATACAAATAATTTATGACTGCATATGTGTAGACACTGAAAATCCATGTTACATTTTTCAAGGGTAATATATTATTGATAGCCAATAGAAATCCAAGTGTTGCTAAAACAAGGGAAAAGTCCATCTATGAGTGACTTATCACATTTTAGATATGACCCTTGCTGCCGCCGCGGCAGTTTGTATGTGTATTAGTAAATGAACGAATGAATAAAATCTTGAAGTGTAAAGTTCATCCTGTCTCTAAACTTACTTTGATCATTTCCACATTAGTGACATACTTTTATTTTATTTTGAAAATTTAGTCATTTGGGGTGGCTTATAAAAAAAAAACAATTATACAACAATAAAAACAATAATCCCAGTAAGACTTTTAGCTTATTTCAATGTCATGTGCCATTATTGAATATAAACCTTACTCCCTTTACTGGTCTATTAACACACTAATAAGCTGTAAGATGTTGTAATTAGTTTTATGTTGTTCAAAGCACCAGAAGGCAGGACAAGAAACAATGGATGGAAACTCATCAAGGAGAGAAACAACTTGGAACCAAGGAGAAACTTCCTAACAGCAAGGACAATTAACCAGTTGCCTTCAGATGTTGTGGGTGCTCCAACTCTGGAGGTTTTTAAGAAAAGCTGGGACAATCGCCTGTCTGAAATGGTAGGATAACCTGCTTGAGCAGGGGGCTGGACTAGAAGACCTTTAAGGTCCCTTCCAGCTCTATTCTGATTCTGGTTTTTCCATTTCATGTTCTAACTTTTAACTGTGTAATGAAACAATGTCCTTGTACAGCACCATCTAGTGGGACCAACAAAGCTCTGCATCACAGAAGTAGTTCAAGGGCCTGGACTGGAGTAGGCGACTGATGGTCCCAGTGCCCTGTGGCGTGAATTGTATTGGTTACCGATATGTAACCGTAAGGCCAATTCCAATTCAAGGTGCTACATGTTCACCTTTAAAGTCTTCTATGGCTGGGACGAGGTTACCTGAGGGACTGCCTTTTTCTAAGAGTGTCTATCCATTCAATTTGATATAGCAGATTGGGCATGCTACAGATTCTGTCAGCCAGAGTGTCAGCTGGCAGGAATTAAAAGATGGGCCCTTTCTGCAGTAGCCCCTGCTCTGTGGAATATCCTCCCCTCAGAGATTAGAATGGCCCAAATCTTGTCATCCTTTTGTGAGGCTATAAAAATCTGGTTGCATTCCCAAGACTGTGATAAGGGCCCCATTTCTTAGCTTTACTGTTGACTGGCCACATCTCAGTTGCTACGTATATTTTGAATGTTTTTATTGTTTTTTTTAATGCTTTTTAAAAATTGTTTTATAAATTTAGAATTAAGTTGCCCAGAGTCTTGCTTGAATGGGTGTCTATAGAAATTAATAATAACAACAACAACAGCAACAACAACAAAAACAGATGGATCACCATTTGGAACACAACATACCAGATATTACGGTTGTTGAGGGCCAAAGTGTACAATTTATTGATATTGCTGTACCTGGAGACGCCAGAGTCAAAGAAAAAGAACTGGGGAAAAATCACGAAATATCGCGACCTGGCCATCGAAACTACATAGTTATGAAACATGTAACAGTGATACCCATTGTCATTGGGGCACTTGTCCAAGAATTTTACAAAACACATCAAGAAATTGCAGCTTCCTGCAATAACACCAGCAGAACTGCAAAAAACTGCACTACTCAGAACATCGTATATTTTAAGAAGATACTTGGTTGATACTTAGGAAGCTGGCAGCAACTCGTATCAACCATTAGTACCAGTCACTGGTATTTGTGATATATTTTAAAATGTTGTTGACTGAGTTTCATGTTTAATGAAATAAATAATAATAATAATAATAATAATAATAATAATAATAATAATAATAATAATAATAATGTGTTTCTCATAAAATAAGGCCGTCTTTTTTTTTTTTTTGAGCCCCGAAAAAATGGCTAGGACGTCTTTTCGGGGGTGACTTAATTTCCTCGCCCACACACACCCCAACCTAGAGTGCCCCATGCGCAGTCACCTCTCCACAAGGCCACTTCTATCGCCTGATGGAAGCTCCCCAAAGGCAGAGTCACCAGCCGCTTCTATCAGCTGGTAGAAGCGGCCTCGTGGAGAGTTGAGTGAGCATGGGCCGGTCTAGGTGGGGGTGCACGTGGGGGAGGAAATCTATCGGCCGGTAGAAGCAGCCTCTGGGTGAGCTTCCACATGCACTCCCCTCGCCACGAAGCCATTTCTATCGGCCAATGGAAGCTCCCCAAAGGCAGAGTCACCAGCTGCTTCTATCGGCTGGTAGAAGCGGGTTTGTGGAGAAGGGAGTGTGTGTAGGGCACTCGTCCTGAGGCTGCTTCTACCGGCCGATAGAAGTGGCTGGTGTCTCTGCCTTCGGGGAGCTTCCATCAGCTAATAGAAACAGCTTTGTGGCGAGGGGAGTGCATGTGGGCATTTGCCCCAAGGCCGCTTCTACTGGCCAATAAAAGCAGCTGGTGACTCTGCCTTTGGGAGCTTCCATCGGCTGATAGAAACGGCTTTGTGGCGAGGGGCGTGTGTGTGGGATGCTCCTGTCAGGAGCGCTCCGTGGGCAGCCACGCCTTGCCCTGAAGCAGCTGGTGAGTCTGCCTTTGGGGAGCTTCCATCGGCTGATAGAAATGGCTTCGTGGTGAGGGGAGTGCACGTGGGCGCTCACCCTGAGGCTGCTTCTACTGGCCGATAGAAGCGGCTGGTGACTCTGCCTTTGGGGAGCTTCTATCGGCCGATGTTCTATCGGTAGTAGATTGGGGTATTCTACGTGCAGGGCGCTCCTAAGGGCAAGTTTTCTCCCCCCCTTCCTCCCATTTCTCTTCATCTCGTGTAGTTTTAATGAACGATGTGAAAAATGGCGAGAAACGCATGGATTAAAAAGGCCTAAATTTTGGGGGCAGGGCTTAATTTCACCTCATGCCTAGAAATCATGCTGGGCCTTCCTATTGGTGAAGGCCGTATTGTTGGAGAAACAGGGTAATAATAATAACAACAACAACAATAATAATAATAATAATAACAACAACAACAACAACAACAACAACAACAACAACAACAACAACTCCAGGCAGTGCCTGGAAACAGCAGAAGAGAAGAGAAAGAATTGGAGAAGATAACAAAATAAAAAGACCTACAAATAGAAATGGAACGACTGTGGCAAAGCCAAGCAAGGGTAGTACCAATAGTAATAGGCACCTTGGATGCAATCCCAAAATAACTGGAGCACCACTTGAATACCATTGGCATTGACAAATTCACCATCAATCAATTGACAAGGCAGCTTTACTTGGAACAGCTTCCATCATGTGACGATATCTGTAACACCGTGAAACATCCAGATTTGCCTATCCCAGGTCTTTGGACCCGATAGGTAGAAAAAAAATGCCAAACCCAGTCTGAACATCTGGCTGACTGTGATAATAATATTAATAATAATAATAATAATAATAATAGCCAGTCAGTGATATTTGTGATACATCTTTAAATATTCAGTTGACTGAATTTCATGTTTAATGAATAAAAGAGATAATAATCATAAAATAAACACTACCACAAAATGTAAAATAATTATAGTTTAACCATACTCCTGCAAATAGTTTCTTAGTGACATACAGAGCAGTTGCCACTCTCATTTGCTGGAATCTCATCCTGGAAATTATTTATTATTTTTATGTTACTTTTGGAAAACGTATAAATCAGCATTCATTCTCCAAGCATTGGCTGTATCACAGCTTTAAGGCACCATGAGATTCACTGTCATTTGTGCACTGGATTTTGCCCACACTTTTGTATAGTACCACTCTTAGACGTTGGGCCTTTTCTGTTTTTAATCTGTCTAGAATAAAACCACTCCCTGCTTCAACCCTTATAGTCGTTATTCCGGATGATCAGCTGTATGTATAGCTTTAGCATGCACTAAAAGGGAGTATTACTATCATCTTTCATAACTCATTAACTCTCGGGTATGGCAAGAGGGCACAAAGGAGGAACCCTACCATGCCCTGAGCATTGGCATAAACCTCAAGCGCTTTTAAGATGTGCAAATTATAATTCCTGAATTCCGACGGGCGCGGCACCAAAAAGGCCTGGGTTCACCAGCTGTTGCTGCCTTGGCAAACCTCCTATCACAGAACTAGGAGCTGAGGAGCAGAAAGGGAGTGGGTGGACGCCAACCCCCCCCCCCCCCGGTCCCTAGGCTGTGTCGAAAGACTGACGATTTCTCCCTTCGTACGGGGGAGGAGCAGATTGGGCCAAAAGTACGGGAGCGAATACACGTGCGCTACGTGCAGCGCCTGCTGCTCCCCCCGGGTCCTAGAGGGCAAGTCTCTTCTTCTGTCCCTACAGGTGGGGCTATATTCTATGCAAGGTACTTTGGCCCATTCTTTTTTTGTTGGGTCAGTGGTTTCAGTCCCAACACTTTGGTAATACATGGCCTATATGTGGCGCTCCTGTTTTATCACCGCCTTCGTACAACAGGAGACCGCTGGTAGATGCTGATGAAGGAGGGGTTTGGACTTCGTCCACGGGTCTGGCCCTATCCTATGTAGGCTGTACTCCCCTTTGATAATCTGACACCAGAGAGGATTGTCTTTTTGTTCTGCTAATCGTCTTCGAGTGGGCCGACATACCGGTCAAGAGCCGAAGGACGCTAATCCGAGTATAAAGTTCTGGCCATGGAAGATCAACGTGAACCAAATGACATCACCTCCATCGCAGTCCATCCCGCCTTCACCTCATATTTTGCCAGTAACAGAATAGAGTGGGGTGGGATTATAGCAGGATAAGAGCTTAGACGCCACGTACCACGCTAGTTAGTGAAGTGATTCGGACAAACCCCCCGGGCTCCTGAATGATAGGGTCGGGAATTTTGTATTTTGGATGGCTCACACGATGCAAAATAGTACGGGATCCCTGAGTTTTGTGTGAAACGGAATCAGAGGCATCATTGTTAGGGAGGGCGGTGGGTAAGGATTAAAAATGATTGCATGTCAAAATTCGAAGGATTCCTGGGTGATATTGGGGAAAATGGTTTGAACTTTTGTTTATAAAGAAAACATCCCCTCACTTCCCACCCCCGAAGTGCAAAACGATTGACGATGATTAACGCCAGAAGTCTTCATATAATAGCGGCGGGGAAGAGAGCACAGGAAGAAACCTGTCTTTATAAAACTTTTTGGAATCATTCCAAAATTCCAACCCTTTTCTTCTTGAAGAATTCTGCTAATGAGTAAGGCTTAAACATAGATGAAATGAAGTAGGGGGAGGCAGACAATTCTTGACACGGTGAAAATATGAACCATTTTTAGAGAGCTAAAACTTGGTTAAAGTTGGGGTTTAAGCGCACCCTGCATAATATGGAATGTTCAAAACTGAATTGATATTGCGAGCAGCTTATTGCCAGAAGGAAAAAAGTATGTTAAAAAGCGACAGCTCTCCGGTTGATTTTTTCCGTCTAGGAACGGGGCACATTTCACATAGTGTGTCCTATTAATCGCTGCTCAGAAGTAAATTAGACAGATTTAATTGGGGCTTGTTTCCAGGTAAGCGGATGTATTACAGTCCCCGATGCTAAAGCTACAATCCCCCACATATATTTGCACATTTACTAGGAAATAAATACATCTTTCACTTTGGTAGAGGATCAAAGTAAACCCCTTTTAAACTGGAGTTGCAACATCGGTTTTTAATGATTACTCGGATCGTCCTCTCCAATCACTAGTTTCCATTGTCCTGGAGACTCCAGTGATCTGCCTGTGGTACTGAAGAGGCTTCGATTCTTCTATGCAGGCTTGAAAGCCACACATAGAGCAGCGCTCCAGTTTACACTCCACCCCCCCGTGCAGTGATTTACACTGGAAAAGAAGGCTTCCCCACTGCACAGCACCAGGCGCAGACAATGAAACAGCTCAGCCTCCCTCCCCTTATGACGTTTCCCAAGTCTTTGGCCTATCCGAGAGAATAGAGAGGCTCTTTAAAAAAAGAAGTGCCGGCATTGAGATGGCTGTCAGCTGTGAAAGATCGCTCCGCACATGTAAACATAGATCATAAAGGGGAAGGTGGATTAGAGAGTAGAGACCTATGTGCTTGCGGTCTCTGCGTGCAACTCATTACTGAGAGGTCTCGAGTGATCTTCCGTTGGAGGAACTCGAGCATAGCAACAATCCCATAATAGGTTTCTGGAACAAAGACAAATCCCAAAGTTTTATATAGCAAGCAGGCCTATATGAGGAAATTGCTTGTTTATAAAAAGCTTAAGCCTAGATATTTTTGTTCAAAATAAAATAATCTTAATATATGTATAATAAAATTGCCCTTAAGTTCTAAAAGAAGTCACACACAGCTTTAGTATCTTTTTATAAAATTGCTCTATTGAATTTACTTCTGAAAAAAACTAATAAATGATTCTGCTTTGCGATAAAGTCCATGATTCTAAGGATGTTTTCCTTCCACACTCCCTTTAATATTGAAGCTTTTTATATGCCTCTCCAATATTTGCCTCTTCTTCAAAATTAGAATCTCAGCATTCTTTTGGAACCAATCTAAACCTATGTTATTTTGCACATTAAGAAGCCAAGGTTAAGACAAAGTTTATCATAATAGATTTCATGTTTACAAGAAACAAAGCATTAAGAAAAACTGCAAAGTAAAACAATTTCCAGAATCACTGAACATGCATTATGCAATATTTTCAAGTCTTATTTGAAAATAAATGTCACTGAATTCAATAAACCTCATTGCCAAACAAGCACAATCAAATTCAGTTATGCTGGATTAATAAAAGATTAAAAACTACAATTATTGTAAGATAAAATATGGCTTACCTTTTTTGGCCTCATCTCAATCTCCATTCTTGAATACCACTGTAGACCATACAAAGAAATTAAGTTCCTTAATTGTTCAAAATATTAATGTAAAGAAAGCAGTTTTGAAAATGTTCCATGTACTCTACCTTATTGGAATGCTTCTTTTTCACAATGCCAAATTTTCTTTAAAGAGTTACAAATATATCAATCCCATAACTCTTTGCATGCATTGTTGCATCAGGTATGTATTTTTTTTTTACTAAAAGTTTTATTTACAAAAAAGATTTCACTAAAGTCAGTGCCCTGATTACTATCCTACTTTTGACCATCTGAAAGTTGATAAAAATAGCTAATCAGTTCAACAATAGCATAATAAAACAAATATAGCTTTCTATGGCATTTCCTCATCTCAGGGCTGGTGGAGGCAAATGAATTATTATATTTGGACTGAAAGATCAAAGGGGTGTGTGTGCCAGAAATTTGCTTTTAAAGTGAAAATTGTCTGAGATTTTGGCAGGCGGCTTATTTTGTTTTCATGTGTCCTGTTTTCCTACTATAAATAATCTCAATAGCTCAAAGATACAAAATGGCCTTATTCATACCAAAATAGCTACTCAGATTGATTTTATACCTATGTGTGGGGAAAAGAGGTAAGAGGACAGGCATAAATTAAAGCTGCAGGTAAAGTATGGAATAAATCCGTTGTGCACATGGCTGCAAGAGTTTGTACACCTAGGTCCTAGGCCAAGCAAGACACACCCGTTTTCTTAAGCAATTTATTCACAGCAATTTAAGCCCAGGGCCTAGTCTTCACAGTCCCATGCATCCTCGACTGGTGGTGTATATATGCCAGCTAAAGTTAACGACATTCATTTAGTAGGAACTGGCTTGACTGAACCAGTTCGAACAATGGGAGACAGCTCGCCATTGGGCCTTTAAGCCCGGCCCTCGTTTCCAATTCGTTGCCGTGGGAGCCACGGTACCGAGGCCGGGAGCTTTTCTTCTGCGATCCTTCGGGCCCAATAGGCCCTAAACTCCAGTCAGAGTACCCGGGGGAGAGACCTGCAAGTGGGAGCATACAGCCCCGTTTTCTGTTAACTGCTTTGGAAGAGTCTTGCCGCCCGTATCCCGACCCACAAACAAAGGGGTGAGAAGGAGAAGGAGGGCTTGGCACCCCATGTGGTGAGAAGGAACATGAGCCCCTAAGAAAAAGCGGCGTTGTCGGGGGGGACACTTTTCATAGACCGTCCTCATCCGCGGACTCTTTTTCCTCCTCCCTCCCTTTTGCGCGGAGGCACACCGTCCATTCTAGAGGTGTGCTGCGACGCTTTGGCTGTTGGGGGATTGTTCGGAACGGTTGCCCCAGTCGGAGCTGCCCCGTCCTGCCGGCCATCTAGCTGGCCATGGCCGAGTTCTTGCCGCCGCCAGAGTGCCCTGTTTTCGAGCCCACCTGGGAAGAATTCGCGGACCCTTTCGGCTTTATCCACAAAATCCGGCCCATTGCCGAGCGGACCGGGATCTGCAAGGTGCGGCCACCACCGGTGAGTAAACCTTGGCGACGGCCCGCGGGAGAGGGTCGACCTCTCGCCCCCCCCATCCCAACCAGGCATTGAACGAGGTGGGGCGGCGAAGGAGTTTGCAGCCGTACGTAAAAATAGGCTGGGGGGGCACTGGGCCCCCGGGCCACTCGGCCGCTTTCGACGCTCTCCTCCCGAGAGCCCAAGTAGCTCCCGTCTTCCAAGGCTTTCACTGAAGTCGCTTTCCGGGCGTCCCCCCTCCGTGCCTCCTCCGAAACTTTCCCCCAACTCCCCCTTTCTTCCTCCTCGCACGGAAGCTTCCACTCCTCCCGTCGTCCCACGCCCGCGTCACCACGGGGGAAAGTGCGCCCTTCCCTAAGAGGGATTCCCTGCTATCCATCTGTTCAGGGTCGGTCGGGCTCGAGGCTTTCCTGCATGGGGGGCTAGCGAGGGGGGAGGGAACAACGGAGGGGGAGCCGCTTCCTCGCCTTGCCATCCTAGGTCTTGTGTCCTGAAGCGCTTTGTGTGCTTCAGGTCGACTTGTTTCTGTAGCCCGGAACAGCTCCCCCATCCTACCCCACTCGGTGAGAGGAGAGAGCGTGGGGTGTCGCTTGGCCGTCCTTGTAAGCAAAGCGGGCTTCGAGGCTCGGTTCCCCGTGGGAGACCCATAAATATGGCTGCCGGCGAGCTCCCCCCATCGATCTCGCTTCGGTCCCCGACTCCACTCGAGAAACTCTGCTCACTCGCAGCCCTCGGCGGTCCGAATAAAGTTGCCTTGCGAGGTCCAACCCACGATCTGGGAAGCACAAAAAAAAAAAAAAAAAGCTTACTTTTGTAGTGTTTCTCTTTCTCCACCAGTTCCCCCTCCTTTCTCATGCATGAAACAATTCTAAACTGCTGCGTTGTTTAGATGAAAAGGAAGAAGTTATCTGGGGTAGTTTTTGAAGGTCCTTCTCTGGATGACTTCCCCGAGGGTCGCTAGTGGGCAGTGTCTTTAAAGAGCAGTCGAAGCTTTTGTTTCTACCCAAGAAGAGCTAACAACTGTAGGCATCATGGGTGCAGCAGCTTCAGACATGTTTTCAACTTCATAAAGGGTTTTTAAACTTTGCCTGCATGACTAGATTTATGTTTTCTTCTTGCAGGCAAGTAATGGAACATGCATGCTAGATGGTGGTTTTTTTTTTTTGGTTTAACAAAATGTGGAATTCTACAAGATAGAAGAAATTGTATAGCTATAAAGAGACAGCCAGTTCATAAAGTTGGATATTTTGAAAGTAGTTTTGTGTTTAGTCTGGTACTTTGTCAAACAAAGTTTAAGCTGTGTCAAATTCTTAGTTACACTGCTGCTTTCAATATAAATACTTGGAGCAATCATTGTGTAAAGACCTAAATGAGACAGCTGCTTGGGTGTTGCCCTCCATGTTGGCATTGTGGTTGAGCTAAAGCTGAAGATTTCCTTATTTCCCTCTTTTCTGTACCTATAAAAATAATTCTGTGGCCATTCAGGACCCATCAGGCTTGATTTTAATAAAAATATCCATATTTTAAAGTTGAAAATAAATACATTGCATTAGAGTTTGGAGAAATCTTTTCTTTTAGAATCCTAGGCAGACATGGCCACCATTTTAGAGTGCAATACATAGTGGGAAGGGTGATAAGTCTCCATCATTAAAAATATTATCAGGCAATGCAGCAGGCTTGCAAGAGGGTAGTTTTGTGTAAAACAGCCTCTTAATAATAGTTTTATTGCTACTGGCTGTGACTATTATTACAGTTACTTGAATTTGGTGAAAAAGATTAAATATGGATTAGAAGGAAGTATCTGAAAAAAAATCACATGTTTGGTTCTTAAAAGGAGAGATACCTTACTCCTTCCACCAAAATATATCTTAATTTTCGAGACCAAATGACCTCAGGCAGTATTCATTTTAGTGAGGGGTCCTTAAAAGCATTTAATTTGGAAATTAAGACATTTTGATTATGTTAGAAGTTCTATTAAAACTTTATCCATGTTTTGTTTTGGATACATTTGAAAATTTTAACTTTTTGCTTTAATTATTATAGTCAACATAATTGGAGAAAATGGTATGTAGGACTTCTCTTTTGCTAATTAAAAAATACTCACCTTTGTTCCAGTCAGTGATCCACTTATTTCAATAAAGTTTATTTAGAAGTAGCACTCAGTGGGATAGCACTTCTGTACATGTTATTATACAGCTTCTGATTTTAAAAATATATGAAAGATATATATTTTGTAGATTCTCTATTTTTCCATATTTAAATTTGTTAATCAGATAAAATTTCTATATTTAAGATTGTTATACAAGCCTTTATTACATTTTACAATCACTTTAAATTCTAGGTTTTTGGAGTAGATTTGTACGTGTTTGTGAGATATAGTTCCAAAACTGGGATGACCAAGTGGCAGCTGAATTACTGTTACCTGGGAATTTTGTCAGTTAAAACAAGATTTTAAAAATAAAATCTAGTCTATTTTAGAAAATGGACTGAAAATAAGAGACGTATGTTTCATATAAATTGGTGCAATATTGTGGAAAAATAAAACTAATTTGGTTTTTTAAGGTATTTTTCAGGAAAAAAAAACTACTTTCCATGCCTGGTCTCTGAATTTGTTGTCTCACACTATCAGAGAACATGTGTTCCAATTTGAAAGTCTTTTTATAAGTAATATCACTTTTATAATAAAAGCCTAGTTGTATATAACAGAGGTCATATTAGACAATACATTTTCCATAATGTGTGGAAAAGGCTAATATGTTTATCTGGCCTGAATGTTTGCATGGATCCCTATTCTTGATTGTTATTTTTTAATAATAATAAAATGTAATAATGGAAAAATTTAAAGTGTGCTGACATAAATTAAATGTAATTTTCCTGCAGACTAAGAAGAAAATCTATCCAGCAAGGTGGGAAAAAAGTGCCCATGGATTTTTGTGAATGACTCAGTATTTCAATCTGGTCCATTTGTTTAAAATAACAATCTAGTCTCTGTTTCGCATCATCTTGTTACTGAAAACTTCTTTTGCACCAAATTTAAATTCTTGATGCAATAGCCCCAAATGCTACATTATTTAATGATATCAGTAAAGTTAGCTGTTCCTAACTTTCACAGGATTTCTGTGATTGTACAGACTTGAGACTTGTTGAAATAAGTGCAAATACGTTGATTTAAGTAAATGTTTATATGTTCTATAGCATATTATGTACATTTGATAAATATTTATGTACTAGTATGCACTTACATAAACTATATACTTTTAACGCATTGAACCTGCTTAGAAAAATATCTCCTCAAATGTTCACGGGAAATTGATCTTTTTATTATCATAAACAGTATGTACATTCATTTGCAGAAAATGCCCCTTTCTGGCTAAGAAGTAGATACCATTCAAAACTGGGTATTATTTTCTACCTTCTGCTTTTAAAATTAACAAAGTTCTCATTTATAGTAAGATATTGAACATTATATATTTAGACATATTTGGAGCTATTTTATTTTAATATTTATATTAGAGCTGCAATTCATTTTTCAAAATGTTAGACAACATAAAAGTTTTCAAAATAAAAACCTCAAACAGATATGTTGCACTTCATAAACTGTGTGTATATATGCTAGAGCATTAAATTATTATATTAATTCCTGAAATGAGATTTTTAGTTATAACAATTGATTACAAACCCTGTTTTATTGAGTTCTATGCTAAATTATTTTCCTGATGTTTCTTGATTTTGCTAATGATATCTGTCTCCCATATTTCTACTTGGGACAGGTTTCCATATGTTGTCTTCTAGATGTGTGGCTTTCAATTCCCAGAATTTCCCAACATAGTCATTGGTGAATATTCTGAGAATTAGGAACTTAAATTATTACATTCAAGATTATGTGCTTAAATAGGATACTTCCTCATCTACATTGTAACATTCAGTTACTCAAATTGTGATTAATCAAGATATAAATCTTGAATTAATCACATTAAATCTTGAAGCAGCTGTAGCAAGCTGGTGAATCAAGTAATTCTAGTTAGCTGTAACCAGTTATGTTCTGATGATATGGCAAAAAAATAGTAAGGGCTGTTTAGTGGAGTTATTTGCACCATATTTGATCTTCTGATTTAAGCAGAAATTTCTATCAAGTTATGCAGCTTTTTTCTGAGTAGGAATAGCTCAAATTTAAACAATCATGTCATAATTAATATAAAATCCATTTCCAAAAATGGAAAATCTGTACCATACTTTATATTACTAATCCAGAATTCCATCTAAAGAGCTGCTTTTTGTTGGCTTCTGCATCATAAATGCCAGCTAATTAAAGAGCAGTTAAGTTAAATGGGAGGGGTGATGGTTTCTGTAGAATTCTGCCCAGGTGGTAAATGAATCTTCACTACCAATCTTGAAATATTTTACAATTCTTATGAAATTATTTCTCATTGAGTTTACATGACACCTAATTTCAGAAGCGATAGAATACTTCATTTATCATTACGTATATGAAAGAGATGGCAAATTTCCTACTGCAAATAGAGTCCAGAAGTTGTCACTGAAAATACCAGATCCAGATTATAAATCATGAAGTGACAAAATATTATTCTTAGATTATGGTTGAAAAAAAATATTGAGAAACCATAGTTGTTGATGGTGAGGGTAATGGAAGCTTTACATTTCTCTTTGGTGGGAAGAAGAAGGAAGTGCATAAACCCAGGCAAATGCCACCTAATTCATATAGCAACCTATAATGGATGAGCTGTTAGTTTATCTGAATTGCCTTGGTTCTATCCCATGAGTCTCAATATCATTTGCCTCACTGTATTTTATTAGTCATAAAATATTAAAATATTGAAATATTTCACTTTCCTAACTACCATTTCTCTCAGAGATCTGGATTTGATTGATTGATTTCTCAAGAAAATATGTAATTCCTGCTAAAGGGATTGCTTACACCATTATGTCTTTCATTCATTCAGAGTCCTTTAAACAAATACTTATTTGCAGTTCTGGTGAAGCCATATATAGACTATATGTTGGTTTGGCTCAGATCTGTAAACTTTTCTGTAGAATGTATTCAAAAGTATTATTTTTCCTTCTTTTCAGCAGTCTAGAAGATAATTTTGCAAAATGTGACAATTCTTGAAAGTCTTATTTCTAATTATATTAATGCTCTCAGTTTACCTTTCCGTAACTGTACTGAGAAGATTTGATAGTTTTTATGTATTGCTTCATCTATGCCATATTAAAGTTTGCAAGTCCAGTGTTTCCTGAAGGAAAATATCCATAATATCTTTCATAATATAAGATTGCATGTTCTACTATTGCCTTTAACATATATAAACCAACCTGCTTTTTGTGAATTAGGACATGCTGAGACATGCCTATTTTATGATGAAGTAGAGAGCATCTAGTGAAGGCATCTAGAGCTGTGAGGACAGCCTGAAGTCATGCATTGCACACATTAAGAAACTTGGTATACATATAAGCCTTAAAATCCATGGATAGAAAAATAAATATGAACCTCTGATATTATATTGGATTTAGCATTATTACATAATGAATCACGTTAGTTTTTTGTATGCAAAGCAATAAATACACTGCTCAAAAAAATAAAGGGAACACAAAAATAAGACATCCTAGATCTGAATGAATGAAATATTCTTATTAAATACTTTGTTCATTACATAGTTGAATGTGCTGACAACAAAATCACACAAAAATTACCAATGGAAATCAAATTTAGCAACCCATGGAGGTCTGGATTTGGAGTTACATTCAAAATAAAAGTGGAAAAAAACATTACAGACTGATCCAACTTTGATGTAATGTCCTTAAAACAAGTCAAAATGAGGCTCAGTAGTGTGTGTGGCCTCCACGTGCCTGTATGACCTCCCTACAATGCCTGGGCATGCTCCTGATGATGTGGCGGATGGTCTCCTGAGGGATCTCCTCCCACACCTGGACTAAAGCATCCCCCAGCTCCTGGACAGTCTGGTGCAACGTGGCATTGGTGGGTGGAGCGAGACATGATGTCCCAGATGTACTCAATTGGATTCAGGTCTGGGGAACAGGCGGGCCAGTCCATAGCATCAATGCCTTCATCTTGCAGGAACTGCTGACAGACTCCAGCCACATGAGGTCTAGCATTGTCTTGCATTAGGAGGAACCCAGGGCCAACCGCACCAACATATGATCTCACAAGGGGTCTGAGGATCTCATCTCGGTACCTAATGGCAGTCAGGCTACCTCTGGCGAGCACATGGAGGGCTATGCGGCCCCCTAAAGAAATGCCACCTCACACCATTACTGACCCACTGCCAAACTGGTCATGCTGGAGGATGTTGCAGGCAGCAGAACGTTCTCCACGGCATCTCCAGACCCTATCACTTATGTCACATGTGCTCAGTGTGAACCTGCTTTCATCTGTGAAGAGCACAGGGCACCAGTGGTGAATTTGCCAATCTTGGTGTTCTCTGGCAAATGCCAAACGTCCTGCATGGTGTTGGGCTGTAAGCACAACCCCCACCTGTGGACGTCGGGCCCTCATACCACCCTCATGGAGTCTGTTTCTGACCGTTTGAGCAGCCACATGCACATTTGTAGCCTGCTGGAGGTCATTTTGCAGGGCTTTGGCAGTGCTGCTCCTGTCCCTCCTTGCACAAAGGCGGAGGTAGCGGTCCTGATGCTGGGTTGTTGCCCTCCTACGGCCTCCTTGTCTCCTGATGTGATGGCCTGTCTCCTGGTAGTGCCTCCATGCTCTGGACACTACGCTGACAGACACAGCAAACCTTCTTGCCACAGCTCGCATTGATGTGCCATCCTGGATGAGCTGCACTACCTAAGCTTCTTGTGTGGGTTGTAGACTCCGTCTCATGCTACCACTAGAGTGAAAGCACTGCCAGCATTCAAAAGTGACCAAACCATCAGCCCGAAAGCATAGGAACTGAGAAATGGTCTATGGTCACCACCTGCAAAACCACTCCTTTATTGGGGTTGTCTTGCTAACTGCCTATGCTTTCCACCTGTTGTCTATTCCATTTGCACAACAGCATGTGAAATTAATTGTCAATCAGTGTTGCTACCTAAGTGGACAGTTTGATTTCACAGAAGCATGATTGACTTGGAGTTACATTATGTTGTTTAAGTGTTCCCTTTATTTTTTTGAGCAGTGTATTTAAATTAGTGAATATTTATAATGATTTACCAGTAGTGACGCAAGCTATTGTTTCAGAAAAAGGTTACTGCTATATCCTGATAATATCAATCTGTAATGAATCTATTGAACTTTCGTTTTCTTTTAAAAGCAATCCTAAAATATATCATTTTTCTGATTAAATCATTTTTACTATTCTCAGTAGTAAATACCCCTTTAGTGTATTTAATTTAAAATTTAAGTTGTATAGTAAAGTAGGCCACATGTTCTCAATTTTTTTTAATTTCCAGCACAATGTCATCATTGGTACGATAGTCTCTGTTTTGGAGGTTTATGTAGCAGTACTTAGCATTTTGGAAAACAGTTTGTTATTGTTAATGTTAGTATTAATAAAAATAACTAAATATTGTTACAGGCTAAAATTATATTTACAATATTGTTAGAACTGATTCATAACCTATGTTACAACAATTTGTAGTGATAGTGGTACTTGATCTGTATGAATGAGCAATAAAAGAGAGACAGATACAGGACAAGTGACTATGTAAAAAAGTTGGCAAAATGTTTATCCAGGAAAAGAACTGATCAGAAGGTTCCTAAATCTTTAGCAAAGTAATATATATAAGTAAAGCATTAGATGTACAGGGAGTTTTTGTCTTATAACCATAATAGAGTATGTCTGTTAAGGTTCTAAAGCAAGTCATCATATGACTGACCTAATTTTATGGCATTTTTTGAAGCAGTCATTAAGTGAATCCCCAGTCCCTAAGCAAACACATTCATTGCAGTTTTGCTGAAAAACAGAAATAAACTCAAAGAATGTAGTCATATGACCTTGAGATGCTGCAAATGGCCATATATTCGGGCTGGTTACTGAGCACTCAAAATATGGTTAGATGATGGGGGACAGTCATCAAAACTTAAGAACCGGATAAGGATTGAAATATAACTATTTAATTGTATATAATTGACCTGTATTGAGAGGATGGGGTCTTTTGAAAAATTATTTGGAATAAATTTCAGTAGTGCGTAGATGATTTTTTTTTGCCACATAAGTTCATTATTTATTAGTTCAGTTTAGCCCTGCTCCTTGGAAAAAGGGCTCCCAAGAGATCCAGATGGTCCCCACTCTATTGCTATTTAGAAGAACTCCGAAGGCTTGGCTCTTCAGCCAGGTCTTTGGCAAGGAAGAGTGAGACCCCTCCTTCCTCATGCTTGCTATGTTTTATTGATTTTATTGTAATTTGATTGTAAATTGGGTGGAATACAAGTTTAATAAAAATATTTTTGCCATCCATCTGTGAAAGAAATACTGGTCAACCAACAAAATAAAAACAAAGTATTCCAGTAAAACAAAGAAACCAAATAAAGCTATAGCAAGGCTCAGTACAGGTAGTCCTTGACTTTTTATGGTGTTTGCAGAGTGGTCACATGGCTGATTTACGATATTTTGCTGAAAACTGGCATTTACTTCCATTTTTGGCAAAAAATACTCATAGGGAATAAAGGGGAAATTTTAAAATCTTGCCTTTACTGTTTTTATGAATAATTTGAACATATCAAATACTCCTCCCTCCCTCCTATTTTTCCCACAATAGCAACCGTGTAAGGTGAGTTGGCCTAAGAGAGAATGACTGGCCCAAAGTCATCCAGCAGACTTTCATGCCTAAAGGAGAATTAGAACTCACAATCTCCTTGTTTCTAGCCTGATGCCTTAACACTAAACCAAACTGCTCTTGTTTAATGACCACAGCATTTACTGACTGATAACTGCGGAAAAAAAGTCATAAAATTGTGTTGGTCACATGATGACCAGCTTTATAACCATTGCAGTTTACTACCGTAATTGGCAGGCTGTGTTACAGTTGTGAGACGAGAACTACCTGTAAAACTACAGAGCCACTAGCCACATAACATTTCTACCAGATTCCCCATACCAACATACCAACTCCATTGTCTGGAGGAACTGCTAGATCTTCACAGCCTTATGACAGATCAAATAGACTGGGAACTGTCCATATTTCAAACTCTTCAGATAGGTGCCATACAGAGAAGGCATGCTTTCAGTGACTCATCAGGTGACATTGTTTTAGCAACAATGCCCAGAACATGTCCACCTTGCTAGATCTTGAAGGACAGACCAAAACCATCAGAGAAAGATAATTTTGCAAGTAACCTGGTCCCATGCGTTGTAGTATGTACTGCTTTAAAACACATTGAAACCCAGAGGTCTACTGGGAGTTTAAATTCATATAGTAATAGTGTTCAAAAATACTGAAGAAGATTTAGGTTTAATTATACAAGTTCACTTTCTGGTGCTGCATTTAAATTGAAATTTAAAACAATTGAGCAAGAACAAAGGAAAATTACTTGTACTATCTTTGAGATTAACCTGATACTTTAATTTTTAACACAAAGTCATTTAATTACCAGATAGCAATATTAAAATATAAAACAAATGTTCTTAGTACTCCACCTGCTCGCAGTAGACAATGGGAGTCAAAGATAAGACAGTGAGCAATAATATATTTGCTTGATCCTCATTATTGTGATTTCCAAATTACCCTTGTCTGCCACAGTGCTTGTAAGATGTACCATTATATTTTTTTAGTTAAATTTCTAAATATCTGAAAATGAAGTGAGAGATGTTTCAAACTTAGTATTTTTTTTTCTTTAGGACTGGCAGCCTCCATTTGCATGTGATGTTGATAAACTTCATTTTACTCCAAGAATCCAAAGGCTGAATGAATTAGAGGTAATGACCCCAGAAATATAAATTGCATTAATAACGAACTTCTTATACATCATAGCATATAGAATTTTGAAATTTAAATACAATTAAATAGTTTTTAAATTAGTTTTTGTTACAGCATAGATATTTCAGTGTTCATGACTCTGCATTTAAGCAGAAAATGATTGTTCAGATATCACATATGATATGATCATTTAGAAATACGTCCAATACTTCTCTTGTACTGCTATGTTAAGCATTGAAATGTGGATAGGAGAATAAATTCTTATTTATTAAATTTGTGTGGCCGTCCATCTCAGCTGCATGACTTTGGGCAGCTAACAATAAAAAAAACCAATACAAACAATATGCTAAACTATAAATAACAAAATTGCAGCCAGGGAACAACATGTAGCAAACATTCACTCTTAGTATATAGCAAAGAAACAAGCTGACCTACAATAGCAAGGATCCAAGCTCAGTTGCAAAGCCAGATCTTTCTTCAAGGCTTTCGAAAAAGCTAGCAAGATGGGGATAAATATGATCTCTGAAGAATGTTATTCCAGAGGGTGGGCAACAAAGGCTTCTCCATTTGAACAGCCAAAGGCCATCTTTTATTTACAGTTTTTTTGTTCAACATACAAAATGACTCGAGGAATGCCCTCATTGAAAAACAAAATAAAAGCTGATTTCTGTATAATATATCCACTTTATATTTTAATAGGCTCAGACTAGGGTGAAACTGAATTTTCTGGACCAGATAGCAAAGTTCTGGGAACTCCAGGGATGTGCACTGAAAATTCCACATGTGGAAAGAAAAATTCTAGATTTGTTCCAGCTTAACAGGGTAAGTTGTGTATTACAATTTTTGACAAAATTTAGAAATAGTTCTTAAAGCCACTGAAAGGATGCATTTTCTAGCCAGGAAGGTTGGGGATCGCTTGTCTAGGGATTATAGAATAGTTTTTTGTTTTCTATTAGAAAGCGGTAAGAAATTGTACCTCGAGTCATTTTGCCAGAATTAAATGGTGAGCTTGAAAAGTTCACCCCTGTTGTTTTTCTCTAGTATATCAAATTACTATTTTAAAATTTTCTTATTCATAACTTACAGATTACTGATAAAGCAAAAAAACTACATACTTAGACAAAATAATTGCCACTGTTTTCATGCACACGCATAATTAACTACACATTTTTACTTTATAGCTAGTTGCAGAGGAAGGTGGATTTGACTTGGTTTGCAAGGACAGAAAATGGACTAAAATAGCTACCAAGATGGGATTTGCTCCTGGCAAAGCAGTGGGATCGCATATACGTGCTCACTATGAACGCATTCTTTACCCTTACAACTTATTCCAATCTGGAGCTAGTCTTCTGGTAAGTTCTGTTTTTTTAGTCCAGATTTTAAATCAACTTTTCCCCAGTCTCCTCTAAAACATGCTAACAGTGGTTTAAAGTATAAAACATTTGTCCTTCATTTAGATGTTTTGGTACTGGCTGCTGGATTCTCAAAGTGATACATAATTCAGTGGGGTTTGGAAATTTTTTATAAAACTTTGAAGATATCCATGATCCCAAAATGCAACCATTATTTATCAAGAAATTGATTTTTATAGAGGCTATTTTTATCCTGTGAAAAGAAAAACTGAATGAATTGACTGCTTCCTGACATTTGGAAGGAAGATTGTCCTTGAAGTAACCTAAAGCTGCTGCTGTTCTTTAGAACTCTTTGCCCTGCAGTACATGTGTTTCAGTGCACTAGTTTTCATTTATCATTTTGAACTGGTTTAGGTATTTTCATTTTCATTATGCAGGCATAAAAACTTTTTCCTCTTCTCAAATGTGAGAGCTAAATGTAAAAGCAGTCTTCTTAGATACAAAATGGATATTGAGTAGTCTGATTTTCTCTGAAATAAACATGTTCAGGCGCAGATTTTGGTTGTCTGATAACCTTGTTAAAGCATAAAATTCTTTATCAAAGTGAAGGTAACTTTTTTTTAGACTAAATCTTTATGGCCAGCTTAGTTATGTCTGCACAGTGCTCCTTTTCTATGGCTGTCTTGGAAACTTCATATTAATGAAATTCATCTTTCAAGAGTATTTGATAAGCACTGTGATCACATCATTCCAATTTTGCATTGGTTTTATTTATGATCAATTTCTGGAATGAATTAAAAGTGCTGATATTGAAGTCCTGAGTTGTTTCGGATCAGTCTATTGAAAGATACTTGGTTTCCAAGGACTTAAGGTTGTCCTTAAGCTCCGATATCAAACCTTAACTACAGTTGATGAAATTAGAAAATATTAAAGCAGCATTTTATTAATGTAATCCCATTTTTCAGAAACGTTTAAACATTTATGATTCTGTCATACTTGTAGTCTTTGAAAGAACCTCGAATGCATTTTATTTTGCTAAGCTTTTCTTTTTCATTTATGGCTGGCCTGGTTTTATCTGTTCTTTAAACAATTAATAGACTATTTTGTTTACACAAGTTACCTTCTGTCGAGACCATTTTGAGATCTTATCCTAAAGATGGACATAGTTAATAAAATGCATAGAAAGAATACCATGATTAATCTTAGTCTCCATGTGTATATACAAACATAATCCACTCATATGTGTTAGAATTATGATTTATGCATGGGCTTTATGAATTATGATTTATCCATGGGCTTTTAATAACTAATTTGTTATGATGAATACACTTTTACAAAAATGAGGTGAACTGCATCTCTGCTGAACCTGCCTTTTCTTTTTCCCCTTTTTTCTTAATCTTTTTTTTTAAATATATGCTGATGTTTCTCCAATAAAAGAAGGAAAGAAAAGCAAGATAAATAATTAGTTTTCCTTTTACAATTAGACAGTATCATTGATTTAACTAAAAATGGGTGTTTTTTTAATGGAAACCTACATTTATCAAAATAAATTGTCACAGTAACCTATATGCTGTGTTTGCATTATCACACATTTGAGTATAATATGGTGTGCATACATTTTTCATAGTGAATAGGTGCTTAGAAAAATTTTCTAATGGTCATAGTGTTATTGTTCTGAACTGAGGACTAGTTATTCTGGGTCTCTATAGCACTATATTCAGTTTATAATCATATAGATAAGACTTTGAATATAAAGTAATAAATAGTGGCAATATAGCTGTGCTTTGTTCTTTGCATTATTAGGGGCTAAGTCAATTAAATGTTCATATACCGCATTAAAGATTATGCAAAATATTTTAATTGGGTGGTGCTATTTTTTGAACCATTGTGTTGAACATTTAAGACCATTTGTGTTATGAGCTCAAATTCAATAGTCAGATGGTGGGGAGTGGGGAAAAGAATATTAGACTCTGCAAAATGAAAGAAAGGGATAAGACATGAGATTCATTCAGTTTCCATGTTGTTTATACAAGGAAACTGAAGTCCAATTTCATTGCAACTTTCTCATTCCAATGGAAGACAGTTTTAAATTGAAAAGAAATAGTCCTTGCGTATTACCAGTAGATGAATCCAATGAAAACTGGTTGCTGTGATGGTAAAATTGTAAGTGGACTGAATTTAGTCAATTTGCATTACATATTGCTTCACTGTGGGAAATTACAATTGTGAACCCTAACCAGCTGAGATCTGTAGCAGCTCATATCTTTCTTACAGTGTTTTACAGTTAGATACTAAATGTAGTATTTAAACATGCATACAACATTTAATATTTCTCAGTTGAGCAATATCTGTCTTTTGGGGAAAAAGTGAACATTTGGTTAGTATAGAAATATTAATAATGCAAGACTGTCTCAACAAAAATGTTTGGTTTTGGACCAGAAAAGTGATCTTCATGATTCTGTCATGATCATTTCCCTATATTCCTCTGGTTACACTAATTAGGCAAATGATGCAGTTCATTTAATCATGTTGTATGTGTATATATTGTTACCGAGGCTAATAGAATTGGAGGGGTATCTTGTGCACATTTTTTTCATTACCTCTTGTAGTCATAGTTACTGTGACGGAAACGTATAAACCATTTTCCATTTCATCCTAAAAAGTCAGAGCCATTTTGTTTACTGTTACTCAAAATCTACTTTTTGCAGATATGTTTGAAAATAAAACCTGAAGGATTTTTTAAGGGCCATTCTAAAAGTGAATTATTTTTAAATGACTACTTGTGGCCTCCATTTACAAGGTCACCGTTCCTTTAAGTTGTAACTCTCCAAGCTCTCTCTTGCAATAGGCACCAGACATTTGTTCCAAACTGATGTGTTTAGTGGATGATGCAGTTCTGGAAAAGGTATGTTTGACAAGACTTTTTGAATGAAATCCCTTCCCATCTTTGTTCTAAACTATTTTGGATGCTCTCTGAATCATCCCCTATGCAAAATATTCAAATTGTATATTATGTTAAATAAATCATTATTTAAATGAATCTTAATGTTTTTTTATCTTATTCCTGGTTCAATTCTACTTTTGATCATAAAACATTTTTTTAAAATTTTATGTTTGTATATACGGTATATAATCCAAGGACTTGGATCTATAAAATCTATTTAATTTATTTTGTCTATGTACTTATATTGATGAAATATTTCTACTAAAATAAAAGATCAAATTCTGCTGATCAATACAATATAGGCAAATGCTCGTATAATGACATTTTAATACATACACATAAAAAAACTTTGGTACAGAAGAATTGGTGAAAAGAAATAAATTAGTATTTATACTAATTTATATTTATATCTCCTAAAGAAGAACATTTATGAAGTTAAAACATATGTTTCCTCATTTCAGCAAGAATTATGTTCAGCTATTAAAATAGAAGAATGCTTATGGCTCTTACTAATTAGTGACATCCAAAAATTGGAGCCATTGGGCTATAGCAATTTAAATCTCAGATTCTAATATTTTCTCTGAAAAATTCTAAGCATTTAGTTTCCTCTAGTTTTGTCATTCAAATTCTAGAATGAGAAAAGAATATTTAGATCATTGAGTCATACTTTTCACATATCCAAATTAAAACATTTCTGACTGGTAACTGTTTTTTCCTCAGTGTTGAAAATGTATTAGAACTTCTAATTTTGAACAATATGAAAGCTTATATGCACTTTAAAATGAATTGCATCAAATATTCAGTTTTAAAGTATGCTTTTGAGTTAAATTGTCAGTGTTTCTGATTCTTTTTAAATAGAAAGATTATAAACAAGATAGTTTTTAAAATGTTCAGGGAATTCGTTTTCTTGATAAGAATAGGTTGCTCAGCTGAAGCTTATACTTAGCTTGATTGTTCATTTATATTTCTTTTCCTGAAATGTGGTAAAGAGATGAACAAGTTCTTACTTGTGATAAATATTTATCAGAATTTGCATATTTGTGTTTTAATTGTTTTATGTCAGAAGAGATGTATATTGTTGATATATGTGCCTATCTTTGTCTCATCTTTCTGCCCCTTTTAACTTGGCAATAGTTTCCCCATTTCATTCTCTTCAGTGTTACATTTTTAAAACTTGGCAAAATGAGGTGATCTTGCATTTTATAGAACTTTGTTATCGTTTCCCTCAGAATAGACAGATTTAATTTCAGTTGTTCTGATACTCTTAGAATGTAATGATTTACAAAAATAACATGCATAAAAACATCTATGTTATTAAGAGTATGTAATGTACCTTTTTAAGGTACCTTAAACAGGCAATTCCTGGGTCCTCTTCCATGTGAAATACTGTAGATAGTTTTAACAGCATCAGTAGCATCATTCCATTCATGAAGTAAAAGTGGTTAGCTGACCTATGGAGAGACCTCTTTGTCAACAGTAATAAGGAATTTTATTTCATAAGTCAAAACTAGAAATATGTTTATAAGCAAATAAAAATGTAAATAAGGGGCATTAAAATGAGCAGGGTTTTTGCTTCATTTTTAAGAATCCAGTTTGGCATATATTTTGCATCTGTCATGCATATTAATCAAATAGTATGGGAATAGTATATTGTCTCAGCAGATAGCAGCATCTGCTCTGTGGCTAAAGAGGGTTATTTTGATTGGTGTGTGGATAAGATATTTCCAGGTAGTAATGGGGATATAGATTAGGCCAGCGGCCCCCCAACCTTTTGGGCACCAGGAATCAATTCCATGGAGAGGCTTTCCCATGGACTCAAGGGGTGTGGGTTCGTGTGCTGCCTACATCCCGCAGATGGGACTTCACTTGTTTGCATGGTCCAGTTTCTGACATGCCGTGGACTGATATCAGTCCACAGACTGGGGGTTGTACACCCCTGGATTAGACTGAATTAAGTCCCAGAGTGAAAGTAATATCATATTATAGTACTTCTGTATTATTGTCCAGAAATTTACATGGATTTGTCTTTGTTTTGGAACATTATTTATACGCTTGACACTGGTAAAAACAGAATTAAACGTTCTTTACTGTCACAGTGTAAAAGCATTTCAAACAAAATGCTTGTTACTATGATGGAATGTCAGTATATTTCCAGGTAATATGTTTCACAGCTCAGGAAACTAGATACATACTATAATACTCAAGATCAAGTTGAACTAACACAATTTGTGATGCATGTCAGGAAGTCATATGGCAAGGGCTGCCACAACCATGCTATCCCGTCATCCAGGTATTGCCTATTCATGGGATCGTAAAGGTGGGGCTGCTACATAGCAAAATATATTCTAACCTGTACTTGTGTCCATTTAGCATCTGTTCGCGTTACCAGCACTGCTTTGAAGTAAACTTGGGAGTAAATATGCAGTCAGTGAGGATATCAAGGACTAATAGTGATTTGTGTGTTGCTCGGTAACTGAATGGCAGTATTTTATATTGGTTGGTGCTTAATTATTTTAATGGTTTATGCATAAAACATAATTTACTTAAAATGTATTGAGATATGAAACTGTTGCCTATTTTGATGCAGAAAAAGCTGCCAGTGTGAATTTTTGGGGGGCTTTTCAGTGAAAGACTAGGTCCATTTCCTGCACTCCAAGGTGCAAGAGGGATTCTAACAATAATAATGTGCCTTGTAACTGTTAAGTAAACAATAATAGATGAGCAGATTGATCCAACTTTTAGAAGAAGAATGCTATCCTCTCTGTTAACACTGAAATTGCAGAAAAAGAAAACCAGAATCTAAACTTCAAATTCCCTATGTATAGGTCCTATATTTGAAAGCAAAGTCACTTGCTGAAATTCTGACTTTAATTTTCTCACTATCTTATTGCTTTGAACTCAGAAAGAATATTTTTGGTCTTTATTGTTAAGAAGAGTTGATATAAGACTATGTATCTATTTTTTCAGGGAGGAGTAAACCCCACCCAGGTTATGGTTTCTTCCAATGCTTAATATGAGAACATAAGCCTTTTAATTTATTAAGGTGGTGTTTCTCATACAATCTTTTATTGTCTCTAGGCACTGATTTAGACTCTGTAGTGTTTTACCTGTTTCAGATTGATCACACTAATTTGTTGATCAGTGACATATTGCCCTGCATCTGCAGATAATCTTGTTCAATAATTTTATAGTTTTATTATTTTTAAATCATAGCAGTTAAGTACTGTATGGGACAGGCCATTACAATGCAAACAGTATTTTGTATGTAACTTTCCAGAAATAGATCTTCAGGAAAGAGTAGTATTGTACTATCATTATATATGACTTCCATCATTAGCCACTCCAGCAAATTATATGGTCAGCACTATTAGAAGTGATAGGGTAAACCAGTATCATTATATTCCTTTGGTCTCTTTCCAATATTAATCAACCCCAATTTAGTGTTGGTGCTAAAACAAAGCATTAAATTAGATTTTAATCATTTCATTTGAAGTTATCTAGTACCCATTTTACAATCCAAACTTGTCCCAATGCGGATACTACCCACTAGGCACTACCCCAAAACTGTTGGGTACAGTGGGGGACTCTTATGAGTGGGGTACATCAGTGCCTGTTTCAGGAAACTGAAATTGTTGTATCCCTTCAAACAAATGTTAATACTGCCTAGAGTCCTACTTCATCCCATGTCTTTGATCAGCTTTCATTGGCTATTGTGGGAAAAAACCTAATGCTCAATTATGTCCCAAACATTCTTTTTCAAAAGCCATTCCATCATAGCCACCTTCCTGGAGGACTTAATTTGGAAATACACAGGCCTGAAACATTTGGCACACCTCATGGCCCCAAGAACCCTGCCCATTTTCTTATGGATAACTGACTCAAACTCTTTCCAGGTAACTGAGCTCAGGTGTATTCCTGACATTTCCAAAGGATTTGTCCAGCTGGAATCTATCTCCAAATGAAGTTAGGTGACTTTATCTGATAGCTATACTGAAAACATTCCTCACATTGGCCCTGCAAGATTCCCTTAGTTCTTATTTGTGCAGAAGGAACCTGGTCATATCATACATGGCTGCTGGCGACTATCTGCAGACACAGCAAGTGTAGAGAAGTGAGCATGCTCTTACCATCACAGAGTAAGTCCTTACAAAGGTTCTTACCTTGGGATAGTTGTCTGTATCTAGATGTCCCTTGATTCACTTCACTTTCTGCAGCTCCTCAATAAACTAAGGAAGCCTGCAGGAGCCACAACCAGAGTTTTGCATAGATACAATCCTGTCCAGGTTGCATGCTCATTCCAAGCTGTGACCAAAGTCTTGACCAAACAATATCTTTCTGTATCTTCCAATTTAGAGTGAGTGAAACTCAGCAATGTTATTGAAATGAGATCAATTGAGATTCAGTCATTCAGTTGTGAATAAAATGCTAATACTAATGCTAATAATAAAATGCATTGGAGGAAGAGCGGTTTGAAATTAATTTATAGTTGAAAATTTCAAATAAGAAATCTGATCATGTAATTATTATAAAAAGTTTGAAGCCTTGAACGAAACTTGAAAAATCAGTTTTTATGTTTGTTAATTATCAACAATTGGATATGCTATATACTTTCTTAATTTCTGTTATTAAATGTAGTTTTTTTGTATCTTAAATTTTACTCACATTTTCTAAATGTTGGTAATACATCTTGGTAGCCTTTAGCATCCGGTTCAACTGGTTCAATTCTCCATTCAACTATGAAATGCTATTTGATGATCTTGGGTCAGTCATATACAATTTATTCAAGTTCAGGGTCATTGAAGTGCTAGAAAGGAAAAAGTGTTTTCTTGAGCTCATTAGAGAAAAGTTGGATATTGATATAGTAATAACATGTGAATGAATAAAAATGCATTACTAATATTATTACTATTATTTATCTACATGCTACCATACTTGACAAATGTTCTTCTCTAATAATGCTTTATGATTCTACTGCTTGAAGCAGTAACGCAGCCAAACATAGAGTCATTTTTCATTATACTGTTTTGGATAACTTCTTAGTCAAACAATATCCCATGAGTACAAATGGCTAAATCAGTGATACCCTAAGTGGGGTTCAGAGTAAGGGCACACTTATTTATCTCTTAGCTCAACCATCTGCTCCCAAAATCACTAGTGTTTAGATATTTGGGGAACAGTTGAAAATCTTGAGTTATTGCAGTGCTCGAGAGAAATTGAAAAAAATCCCAGACTCTACAGGCCTCAGTTAGCATGGTTGCAACAGTTAGAATGGTTGCCAGGAGAAAGCCTCTTACCTTTAAAAAGAACATGGCAGGATGGCTTAGGTTTGCAAATTTGCATCTGAACAAATCACAAGACTTCTGGAACATTGTCCTTTGGACAGACAAGACCAAAGTGGAGAAGTTTGGTCATGTTTGACTACGTTTAACCAAACATAGCATATCAGCACAAACATTACCAACCACCAAGCATGGTGGTGGAGGGATGATAATTTGAGTTTGTTTTACAGCCACAGGACCTTGTAGTCATTGAGTCGACCATTAATTCCTCTGTATACCAAAGTATGCTAAGGTGAAAAGTAAGGCCATTTATCCAACAGCTAAAGCTTGGCCAAAAGACCAGTTGATTTTTACTATATCCTGATACATAAAACCATATAACTTAAAGAGGATATACTTACTTTTTCACATGACTGTAGGCAGTCATCCCAGTTCAATTGATATAATCATGTAATAATAGTTTCTTTCAACAACTTAACATAATTTTAATGCCAATGGGAATTTTATATGAAATGGAAAGAAATAGTTCACTTTTGCTTGCTTTTTTAGTGTTTTCAGAAGCCAGATATTACCAGTGGCACAAAGGAAAAAGAATATAAACCCCATGATATTCCTCAGAGACAATCTGTTCAACCATCTGAAACGTGCCCTCCTGCACGTCGTGCAAAACGCATGAGATCAGAGGTAGGATTGACTTTTTATGTGTGATAATTGTAAGGTCATAATATAGAAGTTTCGCCCATTGCTAGAAATTAAAGAGCATGATCTCTTATGTTTACAGATTAAGTCTGCAGTTGTTATGATAAATACTGATTTCCAATTCAGCCACATTTGAGATTATTATTATTTAATTAAATGTATTGGTGGCCCAATTCCAGTGCATGTCTTAGAGATAGCATATTCTTCCTACAGTACAGAATTTCTTTGTGGAAACGACTACTTTTACTATAAACCAGGGGCGTCAAACTCAATTTCATTGAAGGCCACATCAGGGTTGTGTTTGACCTTGGGAAGGAGTGGGTGTGGCTGGGGTGGGCGTGATCAGGGTAGGCATGACCAGCTCAATGTCCTGCAGCCCTCTGCCATTGAAAACGGAGCCCATTGGAGCTGGCAGAGGCACGGCGGGCAAGTCCTTTGCTTTTTCCAGGCTGGCCCTGCAGGCCATGAGTTTGACACCCCTGCTATAAACTATTTAGCAGTAATGTTTTGTGTGAATATAATGATTCAAATCAGTGGCCATCTGAGACCAGATCTGGAGTATTTTGCCTGTGTTCATGACATGGAATGCTGTTTTTGCAGCGCTTTGGTGAGCACATCATATTAAGCTGTGTAATGATGTGTTTCTTATTGGCTTATAATGTGTAAACTATGGCTTATTTAACAAAAAATATTTTAAGAATTATGAATTAGCATAATGTGTAGATTCAATTTTTCCATTGTGTAAAGATCTCTTACAACAATCACATATGGCAATTCGTTATTATTACTAATATTTCTAAGTCATTATTTCCAATCACTCAAAGTGCTGTACACAGAAAAATAACAGGATTCAAAAAATTAATGACAGTGTATATTACAATGGGATGACTACTGGAGGAGATGTCAAAATCTCCCAAATTCTCTATCACCAAGTTAAGGTTTTTACAGAAATTTATTAGATAGGATCTAGTTTTTATAATCTGCTTTAAAGAGAGCAAACTAATTGAGAAATGTTGATGTCAGAGTAGAAGTTGAACAAATTTATAATCCCTTGAAATCTAGAAGCAATTTAATTTGGCTTCTACTCTTCAGAACTGCTTTGAGTTACAGCTCTGATCTATGACCAAATTAGCTTTACTAAACATTCTGAGTATTTGGAGCCCTGATTTACCACTTATGTGAAATGTTATTTTGTAATGGTAACAGTGTGCAGATTATTTAGAGGAAGCACTTCATTATAAATATTTTAAAACATTTTAAAATATTAGTTCAGTACTTTTGAATTAACTACCATCTTGATTTAAGCGTACTCAAAATCCTGTGCGTGAGCAGTGTAAGTATATGGAATTCTTGGCTATTATAAAGGTCCTTTTCTAAGTAATGACTTATGTTTTAGATTTAGAAATGAAATGCTAAATCAGAACTATGGGATGCTCCATGCAAACATTCTTCAACATTGTTATTACATTACTACCACAAGAAGGCATTAATTGGTAGCAGCTGAGAAAAAAAGCCAGACTCCCCATCTTTCTTTCTTTTCATATTAATTTTATTTGTGTTAAGTAGTTTAATTATAGAGTAATTCTTATTCACGATAAAAGCTGAACTCACACAAGAGTGACAGATTAAATGCAGATAGGAGAAATCTGGCATGAAACCAGCTTACAGCAGGTTAAGAGTAAACAAATGTTAAAATGAAAAATGTTAAATTTATTTTTTTTCTTACAAGGCTACTAATATTAAAGCTGAGATTGAAGAACCTACAGAGACCAAAACTCATAATTTGAGGCGCAGAATGGGGAGCACTCCAATAAAGCCTGACAATGGTAAGCTTACAAGTGAAAATTATATTGTTGTTACATAGTTTCCCCTTAAGGTTGGACCTAGGTCTAGCAGTGTATATTGCTTGAAGTTCTGTGTGGTCTTTCACTTAAATACAATTTCAAATTTTATGAATATTTTCTTATTTACAAAATTGGAAGAACTTCATTGTTATAAAAAGAAATTGTTATACTCCAATTAATTTTTTAAAATAACTTTTCTTTAATGTGTATATTTCTACAGATTAAATAAAAATCACTTTTTCCATTTTCTTTAATGGATTTACTTCTATTCCAAATGCTTAGACTGGTGTTAATGTTTTGCCTTAATCAGAGAAAGAATCTCAAGCTATAGTGAAAAAAGAAGTTGTTGAGAAAAAACAGTGGCTTTGGGAAACAGATAGAGAAAAATCAAAGGGACGTTCTAAGAAAAATTTTAATTCTGTGAGTATGTTTATTTGGGGTTTTTCATGCTAATTATAAAAATACTCTATACATTATTTAGTGCAGATAACTGAAAGATAATTCTTCAAGTTTTAGAAAAACAAAGTGCCAACACTAATAGCTTGATGTTAAACAATTCTGCTCGGTTACAACATATTTTTCTAGAAAGCTGATTCGCTGTTGCATTTATTTAGAACAAAATTTTAGTTTAATTTGATATTTAGTTACTCAATATTTTTCAGATTCTTTCAGATTTTTTGAGATCTACCGTGTTTCTCCAACAATATGCCCCCCCAATAGGAAGACCCAGCATGTTTTCGAGGCATAAATGAAATTAAGCTCCTCCCCCCAAATTTAGGCCTATTTTAAAACATGCGAAATTGGGATGGGGAGGGTGGGGGGCAGCCACCAGCCGCTCCTAATGGCTGATTATGGTGGAGCGCAGAGGGCTCCCTACCCCTGCCAAGTGCCTTTGCTGCAGACCCGGGTCAGCAGGCGGGCGGTGGCGTTGTGGATGTCGGCCGGCAGCATTTCAGCTGCTCCTCAGGCCTCCGTAGCTTCTACGGTTCCCGCCAGCGCCTCTCTTGCCAGCGCCGTCTGAGTTGCTCCCGCTTTTCCCCCCGTCCCCGCAACAACAGGGGAAAAAAAAACATTTTGAGGTACCTGGGAGCACTGTGCACTGCGTTTTCATTTAATCCCGAGAAGCTGGTTGAGCGTGAGAAGAGCTGAATGAGTGTCTCTGCCGCTGCTACCCTTGGTGCTCCAGCCTCGGGCTCTGCAAGTTTCCAAAAGTCCCAGTGCGCAGCCCATTCCTGCATTCCAAGCATGCCCAGGCCGAGCTGCAGCTTTCCCTCTTGCCAGCACCGTCTCCAACAACAGCGGCAGTAGCGGAGGGAACCATGGAAGTTATGGAGGCAGCTCACCCGCCCGAGAAGTGGCTGAAACGCTTCCACGGTTCCCGCTGCTCCTGCCGCTGTTGGAGGGGACCCTATAACATGCCATTTCTAATCTCGTATCGCTTCAGAATTTTTTCCACCTTTAATATAACATACTGTATAATCTGTACAATTCATCTGAAAAGCAAATTAAAATCTTGGGGGAAAATAATAAAACTGTACAACAATGTGGTTGTATAAAGATGCACACACTTAAACTAATACTTTATTGAAGCATCTTTTGATTTTATGACCATAAGCAGTCTTTTGGGGTAGGAGCCTATCAGCATGGCACATCTTGCTTTTGGAATTTTTTTCCACTCTTGCTTGACAAAGCATTCCAAATCTGTCAGATTGTGATTGCATCTTCTGGGCACAGCTCTCTTCATGTCACCCCACAGATTTTAAATTGATTTAGGCTTGGGCTCTGGCAGGACCATTCCAAAACTTTATTCATCATCTGGTGAAGCCATTCTTTTGTTGATTGGGAGGTAGGCTTTGCGTCATAATCAGTGGTGGGATTCAAATGTTTTTACTACCGGTTCTGTGGGCTGACTTGGTGGGCGTGGCATGGCTTGGTGGGCGTGGCAGGGGAAGGATACTGCAAAATCTCCATTCCCTCCCCGTTTTCCAGCTCCGTTCTCCTGTGCAGGGCAACTAAAGAAGACCCAGCCAATCAGCTGGGACTCGGGAGGCAGAGAATAGATGGGGGCGGGGCCAGTCAGAGGTGGTATTTGCCGGTTCTCAGAACTACTCAAAATTTCCACTACTGGTTCTCCAGAACCGGTCAGAACCTGCTGAATACCACCTCTGGTCATAATTGTGTTGAAAGGTGAAAATCCCCTTCATCTTTAGCATTTTAGTGGCCTGAAGGTTTTGTGCCAAAATTGATATTTGGAACTAATTATTATTGAGATATTAAAGGTGGAAGTGATTTATTTTGGTATGATTTTTTTACATTACAAAAAACACATTTTAATGGGTGTGTGGACTTTCTATATCCACTGTATGTTGTTCAGAAAAAACAACTAAATATGTTCTAATATAAATTTTTATATATTTGTTTTGGTCTAGTTTTTGTATTGTGAGTGGTAGAATAAAATATTAAATATCAAAAATTTTCACAACTTTCTTTTAAAAGGTGGACTTGTATGTATGCCTATTATGTGGCAGTGGAAACGATGAAGATCGTCTGCTCCTATGTGATGGCTGTGATGATAGTTATCATACTTTTTGCTTGATACCACCTCTTCATGATGTTCCCAAGGGAGATTGGAGATGTCCCCAGTGTTTAGTTCAGGTAATATAGCTTATAGCTTTCCCCCCCTAAAAGATAAATTATCAGTATTAAAAAAAATGCTGTATGTAACAAAATTACATTTTTCTTTGATTCAACTCTTATTTTGAAAGTGATTAATGCATCTCACTTTTTACTTCTCCATAACACTGTTTAATAGGTAATCTCCCTCATCAGTATGAGAGCCAATCTATCCACATTTAATTATTAAGTTAATTGATTCCAATGGTGGGATTGAGTCCAATGCCCCAGCTTTGTAGGTTAACTCAGGACTCTATACTCCTCCTGATCCAAGTTAGCAGGTACATGAAGCTGCTGGGTGAGGTATCAGCAGCTCACTCAGCAACTATTCATCTCTGCCCTGGGTTGATCAAATGATGCCCTTAGGATTCTTTACCTTTGTGAGAGGCTGTGGCAGCCTAGGTGGAGAAGAATAGGTTTTAACGTCCTGGCAAGACCAAATTGGTGTAGGTCCTAAAGCCTCCTGAATTTGGAGATTTTCTAACTTTAAGTGGAATGGAGTAGTCTTCTCTAGGCAGCGTCAGTGAGCAATTTGCATTTTTCTTAGACTCATGGTTCTTTCAAGCAGCAGATGGCAGGTGTAGTTAAGTTTTGCAGAAGATTTATCTTCTGTGCCAATCATGTCTGTTTCTGGAATGGGAGTCCCTATTTATGGTTACTCATGTCCTTTGTCACCACCCATTTGGTGTACTGAAATGTGATCAATATGCGGGTTGTCCTTGAAGATCATTTAGGAGCTGCAACTGGTTTAGAATGTGGCAGTACAAACAGTTTTGAGTATTTCACAGAACTCTCATAATATCATTGCTCTGTGAATTCCATTGGCTTCCAATGAGCTGGTGCAATTCAGGATCCGGATTGTCATCTACAAAGCCCTGTACAACATAAAACCAGGCCTTTGGGGGGATCACCTATTGTTTCTGCTTATTTCACCAGTAGTGTCAAGGTGGGCATGTATCATTCTATTAAGCTATGCCTTCAAGTAGGATCCAATATGCCTTCTCTTATCATAGCACCTACTCTATGGAATAGAATTCCCCTGAATATCTTGATGGTCCTGACTCTTTTGGCCTTTGTAAGACCTGATTGTTTACTTGTACGTTTGGGTCAGGGTGTTAAGGTGCACTAGTAGTTGGTTGTTGTTTCTTACTGATTGTAAGATGGAATTATCTACTTGGGCATCTGCCACATGATATATTGATTTATTGTAGCTGAATGGTTTTTTTTAATTCATTGAATGTTTGAGGTGATTTTACTTTCTTGTTAGTATCCCCAAGTTACAGAAGTGAGATGGATTGCCATATAAATTCTTTAAATAAATGTATGAATGGTGATAATGCTTCTAGAAGAGAGTAAAAATAGGTCCCATAATAATATCATCCATAATTTTACTCCTTTCTTTTAATTTGAGCATTGCAGTCTCTGACTATATTATAAACCCTGGAGTCTGCAAATTTATTTATGTATTAAATTTATTTGTTGCCCATCTCACCGCAAGTATAATCCATAGTTATATATTGCATTTTGTTCAGTATTGCACCTACAATATTAATTCATTGTTATGTTTAACAGGAATGCAATAAACCACAAGAAGCATTTGGCTTTGAACAGGCAGCACGAGACTACACCCTTCGTACGTTTGGAGAAATGGCAGATGCCTTTAAGTCAGATTATTTTAATATGCCAGTGCATGTACGTTTCTATTTTTATTTAGTTTGTAACATAGATTTCATTATAGGGGATAATTCATGGAATGTAGGGCATATTACTTCATCCTATGTGTCTATTCTCTACTTTCAGTTGCTACCATTCTATTTTTTTAAAAATGGTATGACTAATATTTTAGTACAAAAACTATTCACTGAAAGATTTATCTAGCCTCAGAAAGTATTTACATTCTGCTTAATATTTATCTTTTTATCAATTAGTTCAACTCATTCTTAAATTTTTCCATCATCCTATTTCTTATGAAAAGAAGTTACATTCAAGAACATCATATAATATTGGGAAAAAAGATTCTATTAACTAAGAAAATGTTGAAATAACCAGTAACACTTAAGGGTGTTTTTATCTCATCTGTAATGCCTCCTTGAAATTACGATTATTATTTTTTTGCAAATAAGAATTTCTTTTCTATAGAGCATTACCATTATGTGCCCTTGGATGACAGGTATTCTCTTTGATCTGTCTTTTCCAAAAGGTCTCCTAGGTTGCTGTCTAGGAGTGCAAAGGAAATATAGAGTTGATTTAGTCTCTGTCATTACAGGTAGACTTGCTTAACAACTCTAATTGGGCCCAGAATTTCCATTGCTAAGCAAAGCAGTTGCTAGGTGAAATATTATGTGACGGCATTGCTTGGCGATGGCAGTTTCAATAGCCCTGGTTGCATTTGTTAAGCGAGGACTGCATTTTCATTAGGCAAGGGTCTCATACTTCTACCCATACACACACACACACACACACACGCTTCAACTTCCATCATCCGTCTGTCTCTCCCCCTATGTCTTCCCTTTTGGTCACTCTGCACTCTGCCATTCCTACCTGCTTCTGTTACTCTATGGCCCCCACCTGACCTGCCACAGTGGTCATCAATGCAACAAGCTGAGAAGCCTGAATTTTTATCATGTGACTGGTGAGCCACAGTGAACATAACTTCAAAGATTGGCTGCAACTGCTATTTGTTCAGCAGCCTCATAACTTTGAAAGTTGGTGAATAAATGGTGATTAAGAGGACCATAGATAGTCCTCGACTTATGACCACAATTGACTCCAAAATTTATGTTGCTTAGTAAGAAATTTCTTAAGTGAGTTTTCTCCCATTTTACGACTTTTCTTGCCATAGTTGCCAAGTGAAATCACTACACTTATTAAATTAGTAACATGGTTGTTAAGTGAATCTGGCTTCCCGGTTGACTTTGCTTGCCAGAAGGTTGCAAAAGGGTGATATTGGGACACTGCAACCATCATAAAGATGAACCAGTTGTCAAGCATCCAAATGTAAACTACGTGACTGTGGGGATGCTGCAATGGTCATAAGTGTGAAAAGTAGTCATAAGTCACTTTTTCCAGTGCCATTGTAACGTTGAATAGTCACTAAATGAACATGTAATTCGAGGACTATCTGTACCTGTACTATTTCAATATTAAACAAATCACTGAAAGGATTTATTTGGCTCCTTTATTTATTCTGTTTCCTTGTGATTTGTCCAAGTGGTTAAACTTTTTAATACAAATATCTGCTGAATATACCCTTTACAAATTAAATATTTTTTCTTTACTTCTGTATTATATCATATGACTCCCTTCATGCTCCCAATGTATTCTCATTGCATTTTTGTTTTGTTTGGTAATGTTTTGTCTGCTTTCTATTCAGATGGTCCCCACAGAATTAGTGGAGAAAGAGTTTTGGCGCCTTGTAAGTACAATTGAAGAGGATGTGACAGTGGAATATGGTGCCGATATTGCCTCAAAAGAATTTGGCAGTGGGTTTCCTGTAAGAGATGGGAAAATTAAACTCCGACCAGAAGAAGAGGTAAGATTTTTTTTCTTGATTAATTCAGAATGTAGGTTTCCCAGAAAGATGTGTGACATTTAAAAGAGAATAAGAAATTATCATTTAGGGCTGAACCTTTTTACTATTTTACTACCAGAAAAACTTGGAAGAAAGTAAAAGTTATCTTGATGCTAAAATATTACAGCAGAGAAAATATCAAGTAAACATGCAGTTTGGGGCATATTTTCACTGCTTCTTTAACTCAAATGAGTATTTTCCTGGTCCTAAGTCCAGAAAAGTTGCTGCTGACAGTGAAGTCAAATTGGTTGTGCCTGGTTGAATCCAAATGCTACATACCTCTAGATCTCTTAGTAGCCATCTGCTTCACTTCATTTGGTCTAAATAGTCAGAAATATCACTCTAAATATAATTTTAGAATACAGATAAATAAAGCATATGGGAGGCTTTAAAAGCTTTTTCAAGAATCCAAAGAATTTAAGATTGTAAGGGTTAATACCACTTTCAGCCAGGATTAGAAACAATTGAAAGTTGGGATAATATTGACAACAATCTTGTTATCCAGTTTTGGACTGCATTAAGTTTCTGGACCATTTTTAAACTCAGCTTTATACTTTGCAATATTTTCACATTGCTTTTGTAATACTAAAGCAGTGTTTATTAACACAAATAAAACTATAAAAATCATTAAAGTTAAAAGCATTCAACTATTTATTTCATCTTTACTTAAAATATTTATATTGTTCCATTTATAGCAAACTCTAGGCAGCTCCAAATCAAAAATTAGTTAGATCAAAACTAAAGAATACTGGTAGTTCTCTATTTCTACTCCCCATCCAACTAACTCTGCTTTCTTACTTTGCTGACATGAAAATATTATCATAATTATTACGGTGCAAGTGAAGTAGAGTGAGGTTCATGTTTCACTACCCCAGATTGTTCAGAAAGAAATAAAACAATTTAGTGTTTTACAAAATTCTCTGAGAAGTTTCTGACTCCCAAGTTGTATTTAACACAGAGTTCTAGCACAGTACACAGGAAAAGAAAATTTCTCTTCCCAGGCTTGATAAAGCTTTGAAATTAGGGGAAGGAGGAAAACAAACAGAGAAATATTTCAAGATTTTGATTTTGTTCAGCATGTCAAAGTAAATGAAGATTGCCTTCTGTATCCCCTTTTCCTTGATATCCTTGGACACCCATCACTTTATCTATTGTTTTGCTCACATATTGAACCTTGATGGATGTTATCTGTGTTATTTTATAAAGTTTTAAGCATAAATCAGTGATTCTTTATTGTCAGGTTAGAAAAATACAATCAGATTAAAAAGCTTGGTTAGTTTATGGTTGGTTGGATTCTACTTTTTGCTTTACTTCTAGGAGTATCTTGATAGCGGATGGAATTTGAATAATATGCCTGTGATGGAACAATCTGTACTTGCTCACATCACTGCAGATATATGTGGAATGAAATTGCCCTGGCTGTATGTGGGGATGTGCTTTTCATCATTTTGCTGGCATATTGAAGATCACTGGAGTTACTCCATTAACTATTTGCACTGGTGAGCTTGTAAAGAATGATACTTAAAGATCCCTGACTTATATAGATTGTTAGACTAAGTATTTCCTTTTAACATTAATGTGTATTAATAATCTTTCATTTGTGTATACTTGTTTGTCTTCCTAATTATAATACATAATTATAATTCTAAATTTAAAACTGCTCTATCACATCTTTTTTTCGTTATTTGTAGGGGGGAACCTAAAACATGGTATGGAGCCCCAGGATATGCAGCTGAACAACTGGAAGATGTCATGAAGAAGCTGGCTCCCGAGCTGTTTGAATCTCAACCAGACCTTTTGCATCAGCTGGTTACAATTATGAATCCCAACACACTAATGTCTCATGGTGTGCCTGTATGTCACTGAGCTTTTGTTTTTGTCCTTCTGCTTCTAATGTAGGATACATATCTTAATGCATTTTTTATCACTTGGGAATGTTTACATATGTTTACATATCCGTATTGAGGTGTTTCTATAAATGGGTGTGATAGAACAGGAAATGTAACTACTTTTTATTGAACATGAGCAAAACCAATATTTACTCAGCTTTTCCCACAGAGCAAATGAGTTTAATGCTATATGGAGGAATAGCAGATCCTTACTATTATGCATAGTTTGCTAGGTAAACTTTGGAGGGCCAGTTCTAATGTAATTTTTTCTCTTTTAATATAATTTGTACTAAAGATCTTTAAGATAAAACAAAAGAAAATGCAGGAAATGGAATTTAAAAGAAAGGAAAAACAGAAAAGTGCACAATATAAAAAAGAAGGAAGGAAAAGATTTAAAAAATGATCTAATTTATAACAAAGTTAAGCCTAATTAGTCCACATTGTGCATCACACAGTAGCCTACCAGATGCAAGTTTTCCTATGTATTAATAAATGCCTATTAAAATCTGCATGTAGCATAAAAAAACTGTGATGACCCGTAGTCTCTCAAAATAACCCCAAACCCAAAACATATATTAAAGTCCGGTAAAGCCTTCAACTTAACTTCACTGTTTTATTAGGCACAGTTTAAAGTCACAAAAGTAAATAATGAGACAAACAGAAAACCAAAACAAACCGTATTGATGAGAGTTCCGAAGCAAGCCAAGATAACTAATCATAAACTCTAGGAAAAATAACAGAGAAAAGTCCATGGGAAGAACGCCAGCAAAGATAAACCTCTTTCAAGGTGAACACCAAATTGACTCCTGCAAATTCTAACTGCGCAGTTGCAAACTTATATACTTAGCTCCCACCTGCAAGCCATGAGGAGGATCATGGTAATCTCCTCTTGAGTAGACCTCGCTTTTCCCTGATCCTCTCCTCCCTGCGTGACCTAGGATAGATAGGGGAAGGGCCTGGATCCTCCTCTGACTGCTCAGCCGGCCTCTGCCCTTCCCCAGCCTCCTCCACCACCTCTGGAGCCACACTCCCACTCCCTGTTCGCTGTTCCTCCTCTTCCTCAGAGTTGGTCTCCACCAGGGGCATGACAAAAACTAATAAATCTTAGTAACATATTTCTCTATTCTGACCGCAATATAATGTGCTGTATCATACTGTTCTTACATTCTGAATTGACAAGCCATCTCAAATCCATAATTCTTGGTTTTTATCTTGGAAAATGAATTTCTTATTTGGTGTGTTGTAGTTGCTGTTGTTGCTGTTGTTGTAATTGCTGTAGCTGATTTACAGTTCCTGTCATCACCAAGTGGTCGCAATTACAGCAGAATTAAAATGTACAGAAAAGATTAGATATTCATCTGTTATTTCTTATAACTAACAGCACATAAACTCTTTACAGGTCGTCCTAGACTTATGACCACAATTGACCCCAAAATTTATGTAGCTAAGCAAGACAGTTGAGTGAGTTTTGCCCCCATTTTATGACCTTTCTTGCCTCAGTTAATTAATTGCATTAATTGCAATTAATAAGTTAGTAACACAGTTGTGAAGTTAGTCTGGTTTCCCCATGGACTTTGCTTGTTAGAAGGTCACAATAGATGACCACATGATCCCAGGACACTGCAACCCTCAGAAATGTGAGTCAGTTGCCAAGCATCTGAATTCTGATCACATGACCATGGGGATGCTTCAGTGGTCGTAAGTATGAAAAATGATCATAAGTCACTTTTTCAGTGATGTAACTTTGAACAGTCAGTAAATGAACTGTTGTAAATCGAGGACTACCTGTATTTTTGAATAATGCTGGAATCATTAGAATTTCCTGTCTTTTGGTTTGTTGGATGATTTTCATTGACAACTGTTGGCACCAGCATCTGAATAAAATGAATATTCTTTTTTATGAAAAGGAGCTCTTAATGTGTTCTTAAATGTAAAAGCAAGCCTTATTAAGTGATAATAACTATATCCTGTGTTTGCTTTATTTTGTTCTAGATTTACCGAACTAATCAGTGTGCTGGTGAATTTGTGATTACATTTCCAAGAGCCTATCATAGTGGCTTTAATCAAGGTTTTAACTTTGCTGAAGCAGTTAATTTCTGCACTGTTGACTGGGTATGTTGTGAAGATAATGATCTGTTTATTTAGAAAATATAAAATGCTTGTGGCTAGCTTTTTTGATATGGATATAGTTATCTGATACAAATTTTGTTTACAATAAAAATATGCTGACCAGGTGTATATAAAATAAATGTACAGGTAATTTAATAACTGTACAAAATGAAATTTACTGGAAAAATCAGTTCAGATAAAAAATATTCCATAAATTCAGAATTTTCTTTTTAATGAAATCAGTTTTTACAATGAACACTTTCTCAAGTAACAACAAAGCAACAAAGGTGATTAGGGGACTGGAGACTAAAACATATAAAGAACGGTTGCTGGAATAGGGCATGTCTAATTTGATGAAAAGAAGGAGTAGGGGTGACGATAGCTGTGTTCCAATATCTCGGGGGTTGCCACAGAGAAGAGGGAGTCAAGCTATTCTCCAAAGCACATGAAGGCAGGACAAGAAGCAACGGATGGAAACTCATCAAGGAGAGAAGCAATCTAGAACTAAGGAAAAATTTCCTGACAGTTAGAACAATTAATCAGTAGAACAACTTGCCTCCAGAAGTTGTAAATGCTCCAACACTGGAAGTTTTTTTAAAAAGTTTTTTTTTATTATTTAAATACATGTTTGTGAGAACAGTGTGGTTCCAGGTGTTTTACATTTTAAATCAGTCATGTCTATAGTCTCTGATGCAGCTTTCTAACATCACATCATTATCTATTACCAAATTTTCTTTTTTATATTCTCATAAATTATTTTATATCAGTCAATCAATCTCTAGCTTCCTTGATCATATACTTATATTCAACATGTTTACAATTTATTCATATCATTTCATCAATCATTCAAAGTTTCACCTTAATTTGTACTATCCCCTATTAAATCCCCTTTCCAATATTATTACATATATTTTATTTTCTGTGTATCTCCTCTCTACGTTCTCAAATTTGCACAAATATATTTTCCATCTTATTTTCTTTAGTCAACAATATAACAACATACCTTCATTACTTTTTACAAGTGGATAACAAAATATTTAATTCATCCAAAACATTCTAATCAATCTCTAACTTCTTTAATCATGTGTTTCTTATGCTCTTCATGTTTACAATTTAATTTATTCATACAATTCATTGACCATTTAAGATTTCATCTTAATTTATATTACCCCTATTCTGTCCCCCGCAATATTACCGTATTTGCCGGCGTATAAGACGACTTTTTTGCCCTGAAAAAGATGCCTCCAATTGGGGGGGTCGTCTTATATGCCGGGTCGTCTTATACGCCGGCAAATAGTAATTGGGAAGCACTGCGGCTGCCTGCGGCTGAGGCACTTTGCGCACCGTGGAAGCGAATCCCGTGAAGCCGAAAGAGCAGCCAGCCTTCTCCCAGCTCCCAAGGAAGCGAGGCTCGCACCGCCCAAGCTCCGCTGAGGTATCCGGCTGGGGCTGTCAGGAGTTGTTACCGCTGGCGCGGCTCCGCGCGGCTCCAGTCCAGCGTTGCCTCGGGAAGGGAAAGGCAAAAGCCGCGGCTCTTCCTTTTTGCCTTTCCCTTCCCGAGACAACGCGGGACTGGAGCCGCGCGGAGCCGCGCCAGCGGTAACAACTTCTGACAGCCCCAGCCGGATACCTCAGCGGAGCCCGGGCGGTGCGAGCCTCGTTTCCTTGGGAGCTGGGAGAAGGCTGGCTGCTCCTTTTAGCTTCACGGGATTCGTTTCCACGGTAGACAAAAGTGCCTCAAAAAAAAAAAAGTGCAAAAGTGGAAGGCGTGCGGAAGAGGGGGCGAGTATATAACAAACTATATTTTGAGTGGAAATGTTGGGGGGTCGTCTTATACGCCGGCATATACGGTACATTTGCCACTATTACACATATTTTATTTTCTGTATAATCCCTTCCCTCTAACATTTTTATACAAATATATTTTCTTATAGCCAATAGTATCAACACTATAACCTTGCTACCTTATATATGTAAATAACAAAATATATAATTCATTAAAATATCCTACTATATGATTATGTCTATTCTCTGTCGGGCTCCACATAGTATTCCTTTTCATATTTTAAATATTGATTACTTTTATCGTCCATAAACATTTATCAGCCTTGCTTAATTAATCTATTATAAATTCTTGTTTTCATGTCTATTCAATTTTAATTATTCTTATTCTAGTTCTTAATCCAAACTCCTCAATCTATTTTATATATTTTACTGCTAAAATGTGGAGTCCCCTTCTTTTCCATTTCTAACCATTGTCTCTTAAGTGTCTCTTTTATATTAATTTGTAGTTTCTTTGCTTGCTTACCATTTTCTATCATCTTTTGGCTTTTCCCTTTAATCCTTCCTCTATTCTTAATCAATTTCTGATGTTTTCTCTTCCATTTCTTGAAGTTTATCCCCACCCTCTTCTGATCTCCTTTCTGTAATTTCCTAGCCATTTCATTTATCTGCTTTCTAATCTCAGTATAACCCCCCTTATTTATTACATCTATCGTTAATATCTCAAATTCAATTTCTTTTTTCTTCTTTTGCATTATTTATTGTTCCTTTTGTTCCATTTCACTGGTTTCTTTCTCTTCTGGCTTCTCTCCCTTCTTTGTTTTTTCTTCTTCTACTATCATCGCCATTTCCAAATTTTGCTCTGTATTTTTGTGCATAAATCCAAAATTCTGTCCCACATCTCAGTCATGGCTCAAAAGTCCATCTTTATTTCTTTACATAAGTCACTCATCTTTGTATTGCTTATTGTTCCAATTGTCCAGTATCCAGTAAATTTTATTTTATTTAAACCACTGTCTCTTTTTTAATGTCAATATTCTCAAATCTTTATTTCCAGTTAATCAATCCAAGTCACCAATAAATCCAAGGGTAATGTCCTCTTATATTCTTTGCTCTTTAATTATAATATATTTCACCTTCCAAGGGGTCTTACTGTAGTGTCTTTCTTTTATTTTTAACTTCATTTAATTGAATTGTTAGTTTGAAGGGATCTGCAGGATTTTTCTTTCATCAGCAAGTGGCACTTTTAGTCCAGTTTCACTGCCACTCTTTTTTCGTTTCTTTAAATTAGCTTCATAATTTTTTAAAAAAATCAAATATTATTTCTTTTTTAGAACAGTTAGTTCCAGCATTCAAATTAATGCCTTCCAATGCCTCTCCAATCTCCAATTCCGAATTAGTGTTTTTCCAAACTTACTGCTTTTAAAATTTTAAAATTTTAAGCTCTTTAAATTTCCCATTTCTTCTTTCTTCTTCCAAATTGCCACTAACTCAGTTCTTTAATCTTCTCTGTTGTAGTCTTTTTTGGGGTAGGCAAAAAATAAAATGAATTTTTTTCACCCTTCTCCGAACACCATTCCCAGTCTCCACTCCAGTACTGTGCTTTAGATGTTCCTCCACTGTCCCAACTCTGTAGCGGCCATCTTGGTTGCTCTTCTCTCCGTTGTGGCATAGAGAGCAAGCTCGGGGTTTCCACGGGGAAATTGCATTCTCCCCTGGAACGTCACTGGGCGCCTCTCCTTTGCTTCGCCACTCCTACAAGGCTGACACACGGCGAGAAAGCCAGCGCAGGAATGGAGACCTCCATTTGCTGCTTCTGGTCTTGTCGTGACATCAGCCGGAAGTCCCAACACTGGAAGTTTTTAGGAGATTGGATAACCATTTGTCTGAAATGGTATAGGGTTTCCTGCCTAAGTAGGAGGTTGGACTAGAAGGCCTTCAAGGTCCCTTCCAACTCTATTCTATTTCTATCCTATTCTAGTGTAAGTGTAAAAATGATCCAGCAATTCTACAAGCAGTGTTTATTGTGCATATAAAATTGTCTTGATCCACTAAAGTAACAACTCTATAGATATAAAGCTTGTTAATAGTTGGGAACGATTGTAGTTCATTTTGAATTACATTTGCATTTTCAAAATTGAAGCTTTAATACATTCTTTGTATACTAAATATATTTTGTTTATTTGTATATCATCTTAGAAGAGTTTATTATTAGCTGTTTTTATTCTTAGTCTAAGGAACTGCATTAAATTAACATTTTCTTCAGTTAACAACTTTCAACAATGGATATTATGTTGCTTACCTTAGAACATAGAGAAACTATATTTGCTCTCGTTTTTTCTTTAGTTGCCTTTGGGTCGTCAGTGTGTGGAGCACTACCGTTTATTAAACCGCTATTGTGTGTTTTCTCATGATGAGATGATATGTCGAATGGCAGCCAAAGCAGAAACTCTTGATGTGGTGGTAGCTTCTACAGTTGAAAAAGATATGGCTATTATGATCGAAGATGAAAAGACTTTACGGGAGGCTGTGCATAAGCTGGTAAATTTTTTGTGTATATACATGTTAAATTGTGAAATACTTTTAAGTTAAATAAACTGACAGATTTATTTATATTTGTATTCTGCTTTTATTATTTTTACAAACAATCCAAAGTGGTGGATACTATACCATTTCATTTCATATAATCCCAGCTAGTGAGAGGACAGAGGCAACCTTTGGAATCAGATTCTCCCAGAGATCCAGATATTCAGACCCTGGTGGGGTTCCAGAGAGCCTTAAAAGATCAGGCTGATATGTGCTCGCAGGCTTCGTGCTAAGATGTTTGGAGCTCCTTGTTTGGTGCATATGTTTGTTGACTGAATTCACCATGTTTATTGTTACATGTTTTAACTTTTTGTGGCATTTTGGTTTTTTTATACTGTGAGATGCTCACAATCATGTGTTTATATTTATTTGTTTAAATCCTGCCTTTATTATTTTTATAAATAAGAGGCAAAATCTAAATTGAATAAATCAATAAAAATAAATGCAGTACAAACTATTTTTGACTAGAGATTTAAAATGTCTGGTAGATAATTATTTTTTTAATGGTTTTTTATTTGTTTGCTAATTTGGGCATAAAGTTATCAGATAAATTCCCATGCATTATTAGGCTATTTCTACCTAGAACTAGCAACTTTGAAGAAAGTCAAGTCCCACTTCATTATAGAGCTTCATAAATAATCAGCAAAACTGGAAACCAGTAAGAATCCTACAACAAAGATGTAATTTGACCTTCCCTTCCCACAACCTCAGACTGCCTATTTAAGAACTGTAGAACCTTTGCAACATGTTTCTTTTTTTATCACAGAAGAATATTGTGATTAATGACATGGAAGACCATTGTCATATACTCTTCATCTAAATCCTGCCCTAGATCAGTCATAAGAATGACCACTGTGCTTTTCATCCCATGCCTAGTTCTGACTTCTGGTTGCCAAGGGTTTAATATATATATTTACCGTATTTGCCGGCGTATAAGACGACCCGGCGTATAAGACGACCCCCCACCACCACCGGAAACGCCCTCCAGAAATCCCCGGGGCTGCAGCGGCAGGGCAGAGTGCCAGGGGCCGTGGGAAGAGCAGTAAGGCTGCAGCCTCGGGCGGAGCGAGGCGAGCGGGATGAAGCGGAAGCGACGCAGGGGATCCGGGAAGCCAGAGGCGCCTTCGCTCGCGTCCAACAAGCCTCCGAAAGCCGGCAGTGGATATACCGGCGTATAAGACGACCCCCCACTTGGAGGCATGTTTTTCGGGGCAAAAAAGTCGTCTTATACGCCGGCAAATACGGTATATATATTTGTTTTCTTATGTTTTCGCGGGTAATTATATGTATGGTATTTAGGTTTCTTCGGGTATTTTCCCACGTCTTAATATTAAGACGTGGGAAAATACCCAAAGAAACCTAAATACCATACATACATACATACATACATACATACATACATACATACATACATACATACTGTTAAATTCAAGCCAGCAAACATGCCTCTTGCCTTCTACTTTCCTACAACAACCCTGTAAAGTGGATTGGGGTGAGAGAGAGCTTGCCTTACCAAGACCTGTCCACTTTACCAAGATTCACGGGCTCAATAGGTTCCCAGGGTAACATAAGACATCACTTCTTACTATAACACCTTCAATACCATGCACCTTCCACTCATGTAAGACAGTGCCTTTGTTCTACAGGTGATAAACTGGTTTACATTACCTACAACAATGCCTTACACTTTCACCAACACCTCCATCCCAAGGCACTCCTATATATCCTTTCCTCTGTCCTTTCACTCAGGATTGAAAACAAGATTGCCCAACCATCTCTTACAATGGGAAAAGGTTTCCCCTTCTTCACTATCTCCCAACAACTAAACTTGAACTTTAAGTTCCCTTCTTTTCCAGATCTTTATCTTCCTGCTTACCACCCCAGTGCTCTGAATTGCAGTTGCTTGGGCACCACAAGTCTGAATCCATCCCTATCGGATGGTTTTTATTTCCACATTCTCATGTCAACTATGTCAGTTTGAATCTTAAGTCAGCTTGGCTACCAAACACCTCCTGATCTCTTTGGTTTATTTAGCTGGTCACCTCGCAATAATATTTCTTACACTTCCTTCTGTTTTGGAGTTCCAACTGAGTATCAGTGGCTGCTCTGTCTCTCTGCCATAATTTTGACTTTGCCTCATGTTCCTCTTGCTGATCTCTGATTGGAATCTCTGAGTACATCTAATAGTCCTTAAGTGCTGTACATCATGACTCCCTTCTTCCAATGCAGCATGATTGTACGTATTTTGCCTATTTTTTCTTCACAACAAATGAATGGTTGTAAATCAGGGTCAACCTGCAATAGGGTTTTAAATCTATTTTTGCTCATAGCCCCCTTCTGAGTCTCATTTATTTAAATGACCTTTCTTATAGTCACTGTTGACTGAAAAATGGTAACTAGAAATTAGAAGTATGGTATGGTTCATATTAAGAACCATTGATTTAGAAGGCAAGAGTTGAACCATCAATAAGTAAAAACTTAAGAAACCAATTTTGGCTAACTATTAAACAAAATGTTTCTTATTGGGCCATAGAACAAAACACCTTTTTTATATATTTGCTAATGTTGGCAAAAATAAAATAATATCCTGTAATGAAAGTTCTGCAGTGAACAAGCTGTGGATTTTATTAAGAATGTCTGTTCCAACTCTGATTATATCATTCCTTGTTGACATAATGGCTATTCTGTGAATTGTCTGTTACAGGGTGTTACTGAATCAAAAAGAATGAATTTAGAAGTGTTGCCCGATGATGAACGACAGTGCATAAAATGTAAAACCACTTGCTATATGTCTGCAGTCTACTGTAGTTGTAACCCTGACTTATTGGCATGCTTGTATCATGTGAAAGAACTCTGTACATGTCCCATATATCAATATAAAATGGGGTAAGTGCATTGCTTCATTATGACAACTAAGCATATTTTAAATATCCTTTTTAAAAAATTAAATGTTATGTGCACAAATCCCACATGCATCTTAGTAAAATCTCATGTGCATCTTAGATAAATCTCAGATGCATCTTTGATTAGCAGTCTTAATCATTTAGAAAGGAAAGAGAAGATGTATTTCCAGTATACTATTCTGAAACTATATTTCTGTTTGACTGTGATAAGAAATTAATTGCTTTGTTTTGGGCTTATACCAACATCCGTAGTTAATAAATAACCAGCTGGTTTTAGTAGAAAAGTAGAAAAAAAATTAATTGTTATATTTACAGTATTATGATTTTTTTCATAATCTTATTTCTGTGTTTTGTCTCTTTATTCTGTTTCCAGGTCCTCTCTTTTTAACAGTACAATCTACTATAAATTACATATGATAATGAAAGAACCACCAGTTCACTGTTGTAATTTATTAGAATATCTTTTAAAAATTCAGAATAAAAAAAACCACCAAGTCTTTCCTTTACCATTCTCCCAGGGATTGTTTCTCTAAAACTTTCTCTTGTTGTAAAAATAACTGTGATCTTTTTACTTGGAGTTATTGGGGGACACACAGTAAAGTCAGGAAGTACAATACAGGCAAATACTGGATGGGATTCACTCCCTCAGCACAGTGTATGTCTGCAGCAGATATGTATGTCCTAATATAGCTTTGACCACCAGACAACTTGTTACTTTATCTAAAATGGATCAAAATTGATATTGAGGTCAACAGCAGGAATTTTGTACTTTGTCACATGATTTCCCAATCAGAAAGTTTTATAAATAATAACCCTTAATAACCCTTTAGGCTTATAATAGCCGAGGCAAGCAACCATGCTATTGTAGAACTAACCTAGGTGAAAGAATAACAGATTTGTTGTCCTTTGCAACAGCTACATAATTATTACTGTACCATAGCAGTGTATTTCATGCTGTTGTATGTACTGCAGCAGTATATTTTTTATTAAAGCCAGAATATTTAGGATTTATAAATTAATTGTTTGAACTCTATAACACCTCCAGGTATCGATATACAGTGGATGAACTGTATCCAATGATGAATGCACTTAAATTGCGGGCAGAATCTTACAATGAATGGGCTTCTAACGTCAGTGAAGCTTTAGAGGCAAAAGTTAATAATAAAAAAAGTATGTATCCTTTGTATTTTTTGCACTGTAGTTAAACATTATGAGATTAATTATCCAATCATATTAATGTTTATTCCGGAGTCCTGTTGAATTTCAGCAACTTAGTCAAGAAAATGTACATAATATATCAGATTACAGCTAAATAACTAAGCAATCATAAATTTATTTTTTTTGAATTTATGCCAACTATATCTGTTAACTTTCAACTGGGTAATATATAACAATGGAGTAAAATCTAGATCATGTAAATAATAAAATAATACAGATGTAAGAAAAATACTGGTGGCATATAAAACCAGTAAATAAACAAAATAAAAACTAACCAGACAGAGCTAAATGCTCATTAAAAAAGGGAGATCTCTGAACATAAGAAACGAAGACATGTCTGGCCTCTGGTGATAACATTCCATAAACCAGGCCCCACTAGAGAGAAAGCCTGCTGCTTCAACCAGGAATCTTTCAAGAAGAGACTCTCAGCAGACCTTCTCAAAATGGATGGATAGAACTGACTGTACAAAGATGATGCCTAATGTAACCCTGTGCTATAGGAATGTGCAATAATGTATTAATAAAAATTGACATCTCTTAACTAAAAATTGTTATCCTCCTAAAGGTCTCACGAATTTCAAAGCTTTAATTGAAGAATCAGAAATAAGAAAGTTTCCAGACAATGATTTATTGCGACATCTCCGATTAGTTACTCAGGATGCAGAGAAATGTGCCTCGGTTGCACAGCAACTTCTTAATGGCAAGAGGCAAACAAGGTATGATTTGTGGGTAGTTTTACATTCCTATGGTGTTTGTTTGGAAACACTATATGTGTCACAGTTACTGTTGGTACTGAAACTTGGCTATGTGCACACCTATTGTGCAGTTTCCTTTCAAAGTAAGTAATATTATGCAATGCACAAGAGTAAACAAACCAAAGAAATCAAGGCATAGTGTATAAAAAAAGGAAATATTGTTTAATATAGGTTTTTCCAATAACATTCATTATATCTTCCCATAGTATTCTGTGTTTCCAAAAATCCTCTTTCCCACCAAATGCATACATAGCTTTATACTGTATATTACCTGGTTTTTAATTTTCTTACCTTTCTTACCTTTCATTCATCTACAATGTTTTCAGTTTGTTATTCCTTTCTACCCATTCATTGTTCCTTCCTGCATTGCCACTTTGTTAGCATAACAGATGAATAAAATGTCTCAAATAGGCAAAAAACTCCACAGAAGTAATGTTTTAATGTAATCCAAAGTATTTAGTATTTAGGAGCCTCTGTGGCACAGTGGTTAGAGTACAGTACTGCAAGCTACTTCTGCAGCCAGCTGCCTACAATTTGTCAGTTCAAATCCCACCAGGCTCAAGGTTGACTCAGCCTTCCATCCTTCTGAAGTGGGTAAAATGAGGACCCAAATTGTTGGGGAGAGGGTTGTAAAGCACTATAGAGAGGGTTGTAAAGCACTATAAAGCGGTATATAAGTCTTAAGTGCTATTGCTATGTATACAACATTAATGTTGCTTTTGCTGCTTCCAATTGTTAACACTGACCAAGACAACAAGACCCATTTAAAAATTGTTTCCCAAATGTAAACGACTTATTAAACTCCCAACAGGCAATAATGCAAAGCTTTCAGAAGTCTTCAGTGAATTCACTGAATTAATTTCACTCTCTTCTTCATAGATTTAATAGCAACTTGGGAGAACATAAAAAATTGTAACTGTATTTTGCTGCAAGTTATTTTAACTCTTATCTGCATGGTGGTATGCATGTGTGCTTCTGTACACCCATCTTCACACACACACACACACACACACACACACACACACACACACACTGGTTTGGCCTTGGGGAAAAAAAGTCCTTTTGCATTTGATAAAATGTTTCAATACTCTTAGATTTCTCTAATAGTTTTTTATCCAACTAGGCTGATCAGAATTACTTCTTACATATCTCACATATCTCTTAAGTCTTCTCCTACCATCTCAGATTCCCATCTTAAAGTAAGCTAAAGTGTTTTTTCTGGTGAGACCGGTCTATCAGGACAACCTGATCTATCCAACTAAGGGATGGAGCATACTGCTTCCGCTTTCGCCTTTCAGCCCCAATCCAGGAGCCTTTGCAGGCAGTCATTTTCTCAACAAACTATATTACTATATATTTTAGCAACAAAGAAATAAAGAGATACTAGTATAGATCTATTTCAAGCTATTTAGCTCTCATCAGCTAGCCATACCCTTTCTGGCTGGGTTTGAACCCCAGAAAGGGTATGGCTAGCTGAACAGAGCTAAATAGCTTGAAATAGATCTATACCAGTCTCTCTTTATTTCTTTGTCGGTAAAATATAAATTCAACTTAAAGTAGAATAGTTTGTACAATTTGTACATCCCTATCTGCCATTTAAGTTAACTGCATGTTAAATTTGGGTGGTTTATATCATAATCTTTGGTTTAGGATCCCAGGCTAGTGGACAGCAAGCCCTAACTGAACTGGTGCAGAGAGCTTGGTGGAAATACCTAAGTGTGGTCCTCAAAAGAGGCCATGATATTTGAGGAGTTGTAAGCAAAGTTTTCAGATGTTACATATTGTGCATTTCTGTTTTAATTGATGATCACATGACACCAGAATTGGATTGCTAGCACAAAGAGCATGGTCGATAAAAATCTGTTCACATAATTATGGTTCTAATGATGTCTGGTTTGAGAAAAATATTTACATATTAACACATATTCTTTTAATAAATTAGTTGAATAAAGATGAAATAACAAGACGAATGTATTTAATGTACCCTTTAGTGGTATAAAATTTTTCTATGTAATCACAGATACCGGTCTGGTGGAGGAAAATCTCAAAATCAATTGACCGTGAATGAACTCCGCTTATTTGTTAGACAACTGCATGCTTTACCATGTGTCCTTAGCCAAACAACACTACTGAAGGTAACTTGGAATTATCAATGGAATAAACTAGAATTTTTTTCTCCAGATAAACAAAAATATACCTTCTTATATTTTCAAAGATTCAGGAATTTAAATAAATATTGTTGTAGAGCTAGTTGGCATAGACCAGTTAATAAACTATATGAACTAACAGGGATTCCATGGCCTTTATTTGCTGATTGATTTGATTTGAATGATTTAGGAGAACCCCAAGTGACAAATATTGCCTCAGGATCTTATGTGAGATCCTGTCCACAGCCAACATGAAGCCAGATTGTTTACATAACCTCTTTTAAAAATTGTTTTAGCATTTTATTTTCTCTTGACTTATCCCATCTGATCAGGCATAGGCCAGGATGCGCCACTGCAAATCTAATGAAGAATTGTTAAATCCTTAAATACTATTAATTTAGACTGTGGTGTAAATAATTTACAGGGAAACATACCTTGCATTCTGTTTTTTTGTCATTTGTTTGCAGAAATAATCTACATTATTTGTCATCAAATGTGAAATGCTGTTCAAATAACTTAAAATAGCTACAGTTCTGGTTTGAGAATTTTGTTTTTTTACTTATTCTCACTGCTTCATATTTTAGGATCTTCTTAATCGTGTAGAAGACTTTCAGAAATACAGTGAAAAACTTCTCTCTGAAGAAATTCCCAGTGCTTCAAAACTACAAGAACTTTTAGAAGTCAGTTTTGACTTTGATGTTGACCTCCCTCAGCTTGTGGAATTAAGAATACGCTTAGAACAAGCACGCTGGTTGGAAGATGTACAAAATGTTTGCTTGGACCACACTTCTCTTACTCTTGATGATATGAGAAGACTCATAGACTCTGGTGTTGGACTAGCACCTCATCCTGCAGTTGAGAAGGCAATGGCCAGGCTTCAAGAACTCTTAACAGTGTCTGAACACTGGGATGACAAGGCTAGAACTCTGATAAAAGCCAGGTAGAAAATGAGTCTTGTTTCAGAACTCTTAAAATTCACATTGCTTTTCAGTGATTAAGTTATTATTTTTCCTCAACCTATACGAAAAATGAAGAAAAATGTGTTGTGCCGGTGTAAAAAAAAAGCAACAACAAAATTGTATTTTAGTACCAGAAATATTTCTTTGGTAACCAATAATTAATATTTCATTAGCAATTTCATTGCTGATTATTATTTTAAACATTGCCTTGAGAATGTAAGTTACTTAATAATGTTTAAAATAAAGGAAGAAAAATAGTTTTACATAGTACAGGTAGTCCTCAACATACAACCATTCATTCAGAGACAGTTTGAAGTTATGATGGAAATGAACCAATGGTGGTTACTACTGGTTCTTCCAGCTCTGGCTGTCCAGCACCCTGCAGTCATATGATTACAATCTGCTTGCCAACTGGTTCACATTTAAGGCTGGTTGCAGTGCCTTGTGATTATGTGATTGCCATTTGCAACTTTACCGGCTAACTTCCCAGAATGCCAATGTTGAAGTGCTCCTCAGACATTCACATCATGCCAGACACTTGCATTGCCCTGTGATAGTGTCAACTTGGTAGTTTAAAGTGTTTTGGATTGCAGATCCAATAGTCTCTGTTGGCCATGCTGATGAGAGTTGAAGATAACCTGATATATCAGGTTGCCTATGCTTTTCCATAGGCCAACTATTTCCAGTACTGAATTGCTAATAAGCATGTCCAGTAATCAGTGATTGGAGCTGCAATCCAACATAACAAAAAATTTAATTTGGGGACTAAAGCAAGTCATACATATAGTTCTATGATTTCATTATAAGTTCACACTATAATATGCCACATTGAGGAATGCAATAAAGTTTTAACTCCTGTTTAACCTATAAATATATAATTCAAACTTTAATGTAGGGTGTCCTAGTGAATATTTTTAGAAACCTTTGAATTTGGGAGGCAAGTGTCTTCAACAGAGCCTTGGGCTTAATTGTCTCTACAGGGAGAAACTTGTGCTTCATTAGTTTATAGACAAGGATTCTTACAATTCATATATTCTTCTATATCAACAAAAACCTGGCATGTTTGGAGTCTTTATTTGTATATAGAATTTATCTTCTGAATCTTAGCAAGAACCTGTCCTTTTATTGTACTGAGGCATTATTTTGGGGGAGTGTTTGCTTCTTTATAGGAGAGATTTTTTTTGACTCTTACTAGTTTTTAAGTGATAACAGTATAGCACGACAAAATTCTGTGTTTTCTTTAAGGCCAAGACAGTCATTAAGCAGTCTTGAAGCAGCAGTGAAAGAAATAGATGTTATCCCTGCTTATCTTCCAAATGGAATAGCTCTGAAAGATGCTGTAAAGAAGGCCAAAGACTGGCTACAGGAAGTGGAGAGCCTGCAGGTGGGGGGGAAATTAATAATTGAAAGTAATGTTCTTGCTTTAATTTCACTATACTTTTATTTCTGAGACCTGTGTGATGTTTGATTGTAAGCAGTTGCAGTAATATATACTGTAAATGATGTTTCCTTAAAAAGAGTAATGACTCCTCTAAAAAAACAACAAAATAGAAGACTTCTTGTATTTATAAAATGTATGATATAAAACTTTTGCAGCAATATAGATACACGTTTTTTATTTTTAAAAAATTATATTTCTAATTGTATTGCTATAACAAATTATAAAAGCAGTAATAGTTGATTATTACTTACAATAAGTAATACAAGACATTTATAAAAGCAAAAATGACTACTGTTATCTAATGTCTGGTTTCATTTTGTATATCTTCAACTTCATTATAATCTTCACTGAATATTTATAACATTTCTGCATTATTAGGCTGGTGGGCGTGTGCCTGTGTTAGATATGCTTGCAGAACTTATCACAAGAAGTCGCTCTATTCCTGTTCATCTGGACTATCTGCCAAGGCTGGAGTCTTTAGTAGCTGAAGTTCAAGTTTGGAAAGAGTGTGCAAGCAATACTTTCTTGACAGAGGACTCTTCCTATTCTCTTCTGGAGGTAATTTATTTCCACATTTATTCTGAGTAGAGAATTTATGTAGGCAAATCATAGAAATTAAACAAATGATAATTAAGAATTAAGGTTTTGTCAAATGCTTGATTGGGATTTACAAGATGAACACCCATTCTGAGATCTCAGACTTGCCCTGGCCAATAATGGAACTAGAAGCCTTGCAAGGTTGTAAGTAACAGCTCCTTGGACTTTTTCTCTCTCTCTCTTTAACACAGATTAGAAATGACATCAAAGAAGAAAGCCAGCAACTTCTAAGTGCAAAATTCAAATCTTATTTAAAGTAGAAGCAAAGTTTGGTTTTGTGCTATTTTCATCTGCCCATGCAGTGCAGGGAGTTAGTCTCACACTTCGGACAGGGTGCTTATCATGAGTAGAGTGTTATTTTAACAGATCATCTGATCTTAGGCTAAGTCTTCTGCCCTCACATGAGGAATCTTTTATGCTTATTTTTGTGCGTGTTTGTGCTGGCAGGTCATGTAGGTGAGCCTAAAGAAAGCACTTTAGTTGATGATTTGGAAGGATTATGCTGTGGAATATTTCTCTTTCAATTGTCATGTCTCATAGATGTATATGAGGAAGGAAAAAGACATGCTACAATCCAGGGTATTCAGTTACTGGTATTGTAGGCAAGCACTCCCCTCTCCCTGGCTTCTATTAATTATTTTGTAAAATTTTGGAAGTACCTACCAATCTTTAAATTGCATGTTGGCATTTTAATCTGAGTATGTTCAAATTTGCATGAAGGCTTTTAGAAATAGATATTATATACAGTATATTCATTGAATGGTCCCTCATTCCTCCAGAGCAGGCTTAGTAGAACACATTGTTCTGTGAAACACAAGAAGAAAATATGACAATTTTAATTTTTACTAGGTGTTATGTCCAAGATGTGACATTGGGACATCAGGATTTAAAAGAAAAACAAAGAAAACAAAAGAATCAGTTCCAAATGGGAAAAAAAAGAGCACCAAAATTGAGAGTTTATGTGATTTAGAAAGAGCATTATCTGAGTGTAAGGAAACTGCAGCTGCGGTATGTATGTATTCTGAAATGTATTTAATGAACTTATGTGCTTAGAAATATATGTCTTATTTTAATGAAGCTTCTTTTTCCATTCTTTCAGAGACAGAATTGTACCTTAGTACCTTTTTTGCTTAGAATACTAATATATATTCTTGATGTTACTAAAGTAAAATCAGATTTTCTGTGCATTTAATTTGTATGTAGTCTGTGAAGAAAAGTAAAGCTGTTTCATTCGGCATCTAAGATTATATTAACAGTTGTCCAAATAGTGAACTGTATTTCAAAAAGATTTAAGAAATCAACAGAATTCATTTTTCTTAGAACTTTTTTTGCATGAGTTATAGAAAAATGTAACTGAACATTTTAGGGACTTTTTTAATGTCTGTAAATAATTTTAATGTAATTTGTTATCAGATGGCCATGCTTGGTGAAGCCCGTTTAAAAGAAATGGAAGCACTGCATTCTCTGAGAGCAATAAATGAAGAAAAAATCTTTTCTGATGAACAGAATGTAGAGATCAAAGTTTGCCTCTGTCAGAAAGAGCCGGCAGCACCAATGATACAGTGTGAGCTGTGCAGAGGAATGTTCCATACCAGCTGTGTTTCGGTGTCCAGCAATTTGCAGGGACCTTGGGTATGGCTTTGCCCTCACTGCCATAGATCTGAAAAGCCACCTTTAGAAAAGATTCTACCTTTAATGGCTTCTTTACAGCGAATTCGGGTGAGACTGCCTGAGGGAGATGCCCTACGGTATATGATAGAGAGAACCGTGAACTGGCAACATAGAGCACAACAAATGTTATCCTCAGGGAATATAAAACTTTTAGCAGACAAAGTGGACTCAGGGATATTGTACAGCAAATGGCAAAACGTGGCAGGCCAGTTGCAGGAGACCAATAAGGTAAGATTCTAATTATATCCTAGTAAAGTGCTATATGAACACCAGCATGAATGCTTCTGTATTTTACTTTTTAGATAAATAGTAGCAAAAAAATCAATTTAATGGATATGGGGCCTGCAGAGTATAAACATTTATAGAGTGGTTTTCCAAAGTGTTAATTGATCAGCTAGATATAGAGTCCTGTACGGATATGGATTTGAAGCAGAAAAAGTGATACAACAGATCCTTCCTTCCTTCCTTCCTTCCTTCCTTCCTTCCTTCCTTCCTTCCTTCCTTCCTTCCTTCCTTCCTTCCTTCCTTCCTTCCGCTGCTAAACTAGTAACTCATGGCAGCTCATAGCACCAGTGATAAGAACATAAAAAATAATAGTTAATAATATCTTAACTATTGGAAAAAAGTCAACTCTTAAACCAACATTCTTCAATACATGAGAAACCACAATCACTAGGCTCCAAGCTCACCCTATCTCAACACTTGGGAGGAAAATCATCTTTATAAGGCTTTCCAGACAGCTAAAAGGGAGGGGGCTTGCCAGATTTCAGGTGGGAGAATTTTCCAAAGGGCAAGAGTTACTATTTAGACAATATGCTTTCGCGGTTTCACTCGAAGACAGTATTTGAGAGAAGAAACCTGGAATGTGTGCTCCCTGTCTAGTGGAGCAGGCAGATAACTATGCCAGTGTAGATTTTTAACTGTGATAAGCAACACCTTGAATTGTACCTGGAAAGAAAAGGAAAGTCTGTGCAGTTCAAACAGCAGTGGTATGATAATGGGCAAACTGAGGGGCAGCTGTAAACACCACTGAGTTCTGGACCAGTTGTAATTTCTAGTTGGCTTTCAAGGGCAGCCAACAGAATTTAGTGCAGTAATTGAACAGAGAAATGATCAAGACATGAGTGACTTAGAGCAAAGCTTCTCAATTCATCAATGAGCACAATTGATGCATAAGATGGATTCATTTCATCTAGAGCCCTCTGAAGCTGAATTTGTATTATCAATGCAACCTTTCCTAGGTAGGTAAGATTGGAGACTGGATGACAGTTGCTTGAAGATTCAAAAAGGACCTCTTGAGAATAGGTTGCACAACCATGTCTTTCAGTGTATATAGCTTCATTCAGCCTTGCAATTAACCACAGCTTGGACCCAACTGCATGTCACCTTCTGGAGGCCTTAACCAGAAGAAGTGTAGGTCCTGAACACAAGTTGCTGAACTGACAGCTGTGAGGATTCTGTCCATTTCTTCAGAATGGACAGGGGCCAATAATTTATCATGTTTCTGGGATGATAAAAGTCTCATTAACTCAACAGTGACAGTATATGTGGAGGAATATAGTGTGTATATAAATGGATGCACATGCCTGATCCAATAATAAACATAGCTGCACAGTATTACATTTTGAGCAATTGCTGTTCATTGTCCATGAATATTGCCTTTACCAGTTTTACCTACAGATTTCAGCTACTTGATGTCACTATCAAAAAACTTCCCACACAGAAGTGAATAGATAATTTTTCCTTGGATTCTTCTTTCCAATTTGCTTGGTTGTTATAATGAAGTTGTATATAACAATCCCTTTGCTTTGGACTTTCAAGTACTCTTTAATCAGCTACTCTGATATTACTTGAGACAGTCAGTCTCAAACTCAGTCAATCTTGGACCAAATCTGCTGACTGTCTTAGAGTGGGAGGGAATGGGAATTTGGAAAAAGGAGGAAAAGAATAATAATATAAGAAAAAGAGCAAATTCAGAGCAAAGTCTACCTAGTATTTTTTCTAGTGATCTCTGGTGTTATCCATGAAGAAGATGCAGAAGCAATTTATGCTACTCCCTTGAGTAACTGGTTTTTATTAACTATGTCCTGTTTATTATCCTTGGTAATAGCTATTGATAGATGTCTTCTCAGTTTAATTATCCTTTAATGTAATATAAGCCTATGGCTATTTATGCAATTGATTCCATAAAAGTAATTATTCATAGTGTAAAGCAGACCTGTACAACTTGTAGAGAGGAAAGGATCACATTGATAAATTAAAAATCATTGCAGGCTGCAAAAGAATAACTGATGTGCCAGTCATCTGTACTATGATTAAGAGATGAGCAACATCTGGTGGCAGCAATGAGGCGTGGAGATGCTCCGTAGCATATCTCAGTAGTGGTGAATTTAAAAAAAAAAAAGCTGGAGGACTACAAAAGTTTGCTTGATGAACTATATGTTGTGCAGGCTTGGTCTAAAGTAATTTTTTCATGTCTGTCCTGATTGCATAATTAATAGAGTTGTTAAATAATTTCAAGTTTTGATATTCGTGTAAAAAAATGATACTCCTCTTTCCACACCATTCATATAATTATAAACCTGTATTGCATCCCTGTTTAGGCAGGGCCCAAACTATTCAATATAATGGGGAATGTGGTTTATTTCTGCTAATTATGGATTTGATTGTTGTTCATTGTAGCTTTCTCTGGACTATATCTTTTGATGGGACAAAGACATTTTCTTCAAACCTGCACCAGTCATAATCCTTCTTACAACTTGTCTTTGTTTTAGAAGCTTAATCTTATTTTGTGAAATATTCAGACAGTATGAAAGAATTGGATATATCTATCTACTGATTAGGGTCTGGCAACTGAAACAGCTTAAAAGCATTTGTCACACATAAATAAATACCCCCTTTTATATATAATACACACACACACACACACTCTTAAGCATTAAACAATATAGGTAATCCAATCTCTCTTTCTCTCCCTCCCTCCCTTATATTGCTTATTTTTAGAATGATTTGTTCTATTCCCAATTTAATAATTTATGCTTTACATCAAACTACTTAGAAATAGTAATTACATTGGTTAAATTCCTGGCTTCTTAATGAAATGTGCTTGTACTGATTTCCTTGTAAATATATTATTTTCTTTTAAGATTGAATTGCATGTTTTCCACAAAATAAACGGGAACAAAAATGTAACTTTCTAAAGATAAAGTATAAAGTAGATAATTCTAATTTAATCAGTAATACATATCAATGTGTTAGCCATTTATGTTTATAGATTATTACAAGAAAAATGTGTTTAATTTTTTTAAAATCAGGTTTCGCAGACAATTGGTGCCACATCTTTCTCATTGCCTCATGAGTGGAATAACAGATCAATACATTTACATTCACCTTTTTCTACAGGACAAAATTGTATCCCCCTTCATAGTAAGTATTTTTACTTCCTGGTGTTGAAGTATAAAATCCTAAATACATATGGTATCTCTCATGTCTCTTACCACCTTATGAGATCTGATAGGTTGCATGTGTCCCAGGCCCTCTCAGTTAAATAACCCCATCTGATGGAGACTAGGAAATATACACTTTTGTCACAGCATCTGCCCTTCGAATACTATCCCTGCCAAGATCTATCTGGTTCCCACCCTAGTAAAAATAGTCAGAAAACCTGACTGCATCCCCGGTTAAAGAAGCTGGAGGCTCTTGCATATATGCTTGCATTTAAATTGTTGGGATTTTTATGGCACATGGATTTTAAAAATGCATTATATGATTATCTTGCACACTGTCCAGAGTTGTTTAGAGCAGGACAATCTTATTCAGTTTTAAAATAAATCAATCAACACATCTTGTGGGATCTCAAGAGGCAGGCCTTCTCTGTTGCCATTCCTGCCTTCCAGAGTACTGTTTCTCCAGAGGTACATTGGCTGCCTTGCTGCTCTATCTTACAAAAGCATTTAAAACCTAGCTTTTTGGAACGGAATGGGATAATACACCATAGCCAACTCACTTTAGTCATCTTGCCATGGCCAACTCTCCATGGGACAACTTGCCACGGCCAATTCACCATGAGACAGCCTGCCTCAGGACAATTCCATATGGGATAACTCAGTGTGATAAACATTATCCACCACTGTTTCTTTGACATTACTTCCATTTTTATGGAAATAGACAAAAATGAAAATAATGTTGAAGAAACAATGACAGATCGTATTTATCGCATTGAATTTGTCCCCTGGTGAGTTTTCCCTTGAACTGGCCATGGAAAGTTGTCTTGTACAAGTTGGCCACAACGAGATGGCTGTGGTGAGTTGGTTACAACGAGTTCTACTAGACTCTTTTTGAATAGGCCATGGCCTGTTTCATGACCCTGCTGAATGATGATGAGCCATGTCTGGAACTGTTTCTTAGCATTGTTTAATTTTTCCATCTTTTGTGTTCCGTTTTTATATTCCGTATTTTATATTATTCTTTAATGCAGATTGATTTGAATCTTTCTGATTTTGTGGTTATAAATCAAATATTTATTTGTAGATAAGATATAAATGTGTGTGTGTGTGTGTGTGTGTGTACACACCATTATACAAATATATGGAGTGTTTGTAAAATGAATTTCCTTTGTCACCTCTGGAATATTAAAAAAATCCATCTTGGATTTGTTGTAGCCATAAGTACAGAATTGAATGAGCTAATGATGGAAGCCCAGTTACTACAAGTATCACTACCTGAAATACAAGAGCTATATGAGATCTTATTTGCAAAGGAAAAGTCAGTAGGACCAACAAATGAAAAAGTAAGTACTGAACTCTTAGAAACTGCAGCATTGCCTGGGCACAGTTTCTAGAAGAGTAGATTTTAAAAAAATATTTTAATTGCTGTAATCAAGAGCATTTTCAGAATGTTAAAAATTGACATAAGCATTGTAGACATGGCTGATCAGTGTATACACATCAGTGTATCCATGGTGATTTTCCTGCTGTACCAGTTGTACATTTCTATTCTCAGCTCATTCCTCAGCATGACATGGGTGCAGTGGGATCCACAGATGAATCTTTAAGAATATTATTGAGTATTCTTATGAGGATTTAACAAAATTAATGCAGACACTATTCTGAATTTTCTCTTTTTATCATGCTTACCAACCACCAGGAAGACTCCACCAGACATTCATCTCACTCTTCTTTTATATCCCTCCTAAACAGCACCATTGTGCTTCCTGACCTTCTGTTGAGATGGCTATAATGAAGAGGGGCCATCAAGTTTTCCTGTAGAATTTAGAAGATGCCATCCAATCTTTTCCTGTTCAGTGTAGGGATTAAAATTAAAGGAGCTTTCATAATAGCTATCTATCCTTTTTTGGAACATATCCAATGAAGGAAACCTACAGCTTTTAAATTTTAAATCTCTGGATAATCGATTCTATTTCTGAAATTCTACTTCTATTAGGAAATTTATTCTAACATTTAGTGGACTCCGCTTTCGTATATAACTTAAATCCATTGTTCTGCATCTTGAATGTTAGAGAATAGTTTTTGATTACCTATTTGGCCTTCCATACTTCCATATTTTCTAATACCTGGGCAGCAAGCACTATGACGGTAGAGGAGAAATGGGAAGGGGTGGCTGGTGATATGAACAAGATAGACCACTATTAGGAGATACTGGAAAAAGTTAAAACACCACTTGTGGCCCCCAGAGCTTTCCATGAGACGTAAACTTTGCCTATAGTGAAGGCACATTTCTCGCCAAAAGAAGATTGTAGGCTTTGATACCAATGCAAGAGTGGAAATACTGGTTAAAAGGAGAATCCATGCTGACCAGATAATATACTATCTCTTTCCCAAATTTTTAAAATTTTATTAATTTTTATTCAAGCCTAGATAAGCACTAAGAAAAAGACATTCCAAAGCTATACAGCAGGACAACGTACAGATTATTTTTATAATTATCCAAAGTTAAGTACATTGCTACAAATATGCTTTTTATATTGTACAGAGAATTGCTGCATGAAAAAATAATTATAAGAAATGGTTATGTAGTACTTAATTTAAAATATGTTTCTTGTAGAATGATTGTCAAGGGAAGAGAGATGGAATTTGTTCTATGGAAAAGAAGCTGAAGAGACGCTTTGAAAGAGAGAAATTCTGCAGTGAGATGAGAGCAAGAGTAAGAAAAATAGCTCCAAACAAGAAAAAAATGAAATTGACTCATTTGAGGGAGCTGAGCAAGTTAGAAAGAGAGGGGCTGTTTGACATTCAGCACACTGGCGAAAGTCAGTTGCTTTTTTCAGAAATGTCATTCTCTGAACAGGAAGACTCTGAAGATGAGAATGCCATTTGTCCAGCTGACAACTGTCTACAGCCTGAAGGTGATGAGGTAAATTGAACTTGTGAAATAAATGGAATAAAAAATACAGGACATAATAGAAGGATAATATTAACAGGCTCTTGTAGGTTATCTATTCCATTGCCCTACTTAATTAAGAGAATTCAGAGTTAAGGTATTTTTTAACAACTGCCTCGTCTGCTCACAAATTTTCATTGAAGGGCAAAACCAGCTATCCTGATAGCTACCTTATTAAGCTGCTTTTATCATCAACAAATTTCTTCTCGCATTCACCTGTAATATTTCATATTTTAAGACCATTAGAATGATTTAAGTTTCTTAAATAATAATATTCCCACATGGTTCATTTTATATCTATAGCAAATTAGCATTTTGTTTTCTATACTGTTGGAGGATCTTAGTTATCTACCTTTTTGTTAAGGATTCTTATTCAGAACTAGGCCTGGTGGGTAGTATGACATATATTGTTGAAATGTTGACAGTAAACAGACATATATAATACATACATAATAATGCTATATATTGAGTTTTCTGGATTTTTTTTTGTCTAGGTAGACTGGGTCCAGTGTGATGGCTGCTGCAACCAGTGGTTTCATCAAGTGTGTGTGGGTGTTTCTCCAGAGATGGCAGAAAAAGAAGACTATATTTGTACAAGCTGTACCAGAAAGGATTCTCCATATCGAAAGTAAAACATTTGATGATCATTCAGGACTGTAGAAGAGAGAGATTTTTCTCCATAAATCCACTGGGCTGGTTTTAGAGCCACATTGCAAATGGTGCTACTTCTGTCCTCATGGGATCATTTTTTTCAGACTTAAAACAATTTGACACTTTTGTATTTTTATTCTTTAAACTGTTTGTGGTTATTAAGGTTTGAAATGCTGACTCTTTTGGTCTGGGGGTTTTCGCCAGTTTGGAAGGCATCAAAGATGATGTGCACCTTTTCATGTATAGCATTCAATTACCTCTTTGGAATTTACCAGCACACTTAAATCAGTCTGTTTAAGTGCAAAGCAGTGCACTAAGCATCCCCATAATTCTCTTTTTGAAGAAATCCCTGTTTACTCTTGAACATTTTTAAAAATGTTAGATTTCCCTCATTTTGATTTTGTAGACTAGATTTATTTATCTGAGCAATAACTTCTATGTCTGCTTTCAGTGACTGGAATTATAATTCCAAACAGCGTGTTGGTGCTTTTAGCATTGGTTAATGTACAGAAAGCAAATGTTTAGGTTCTAGTATCACTGATGACACTAGCTATGTAGGAGACAGGAAAGCTCTGTAAAGTACTGGCCACAGCTGTATTTTGGCTTTTTCTTTTTTGGTAGCTTGTATCAAATGTTGCAGTTTATATTGTGGAATAAACAAATGGTTATGTTACAAAATTCAACACTGGTGTCCTTACAGAAGTTGAATTGAAGCCACTTTTATGGCACTTTTTCACACAATATTTTTTAAAGGATCTATGCTACTTCATATTCAGATTAATTACTTTTTCATTCTAGAAAGCCTTATTTTTTAAAAAAGCAAACAGACAAAAGACTCCTTGTAGGTCATCTATGGGACAAACCTGGTAGTTTGTTATTTTGTTACAAATATGTGGACAATCTTCTACAATTATTATGGTTCTTACCTATAGTAGACACATATATGACTAAGATCAGGTAAATGATTCTTAGAAACAGGCTGCGTTAGATCAGTAGTCCTATCTGAATATAATGTGGAAGAAGAAAAATTGATTCATTGGTCATTAAAAAAAACATTTGAGATGTAAGGAACAAGATAAGGAATTCAGGTATTGTTGCATTATATGATACAGATTCAAATCCTTACATATTTTTATTGCTTACTTGGTAAGCCTGGATTCCCCAACGGGTGTTAAGGAAAACAAACTAAACAGAACGTGCAGCGAAGTCAGATAGGAAGACAGGTAAATGTGTGAGATAAGCCTTCTCGTTAACACGCAGTAAAAATACAGATACGCTTGTGCTATCAAAATTATAATTTATTCCATTTAAGAATTATAGCATAGTCATTATAAACAGTCCAGTAGTCATATATCAATTTCAGTCAAGTCTTGTCAGGGATACTCTATTTGCAAAGTCCGTGTTGAATAGCCAGTGTCAGTACACACATAATAAATCTGTCCAAAACTTATCTTCTCTCCGTTGAGAAATATCTTCTTCTCCTCCCCGATCCAGCAAGAATGCAGTCTTCAATAAGCCAGCCAGTAATTAGGGATCAGTAAGCCAGAGAGTGCCTTGCTGCTTATATAGTACTTTTACAGCTGCACCCTTAATTACATTTCTTTAGCTTAAAGTCACATACACTTTATCTGACAAACCATGATTCATCATTTTATTATCTTTACCCAAAACAGTTAGGGTAAAACAATGTTATCCCTAACATTCTCCCCTTTTGGGTAATAATAATAAATATTACAATAATATATCCATTTACACTTTCAAATCATAATTGTCACAACTATCTTTAAATTTTACAACACCTTGTGCTTTTGTAAACTGGTCTGCAATATTTTCTTCCGTCATGCAGTACTCAAGTTTAATTAGACCATTTTTCACAGATTCTCTAACATTTAAGTATCTTAAATCAGTATGCTTTGATCTAGTCTTTACAGCAATATTAGTAGCTAATTGTATAGCTGCCTGGTTGTCTTAGTATACAATAATGGAATCTTTAACAGTTATACCCATGTCTAATAATAACTGTTTGTACAGAATTAAGTCAGTGCATAGTAATGAGAGACAAGAAAATTCAGCTTCCATCGTTGACAAGCTAATATGCTGTTGTCTGATTGACCTCCACCCTATTAAAGTCTTACCAAATAATATAACCATCCCAGATGTTGATTTTCTAGTGTTTATGTCAGTTGCAAAACTTGCATCTGCATAGGCACTAAGATTCAAATCACCTTTTGGCTCTAGATACAATGCATGGTGCATTGTTCCTTTAAGATATCTTAAAATTCTCTTTAATGCTTGCCAATGACATTGATGTGGATCATTATTATATCGTGCCAGCTGATTAACACTATAAGCTATATCTGGCCTTGACCAATTGCTTATATATGACAAGCTACCAATCAAAGATTGATATATGGTCTTATCAAATTTGGGACTTTGAGCATCATTTTTGCAAATTTCCTGACTCATTGGAGTCTTTGCAGGCTTACAAAGTTCCATTTTATACAATTTAATTAATTGGCAAATTTTATCCTCTTGAGATATCTTAAATCCTTTTGTGGTTTTGTTAATTGTCAATCCTAGATACTTTTTAATTTCACCTAAATGTTTTAATTTTATCCTTTTGGCTAATAATGAAATAATCTCAGTAGCTTCATTATTGGTCTTAGTAATCAAAGCAATATCATCAGTAAATAATAACAATAATGACACCGTTCCATTATTTTCTCTTTTAAACATACATGGATCTGCTAAACCAGATTTAAACCCTATATTGTTTAATTCTTTCACAATATATTGGTTCCATTCATAGCCAGATTGTTTCAATCCATATAAACTCTTCTTGAGTTTCCAACAATCATTGCTATTTACTTTATTATCTTTTATACCAACCGGTTTTTTCAAATATATTGTATGCTGCAATGGTGCATGTAGATATGCAGTTTCTACCTCTAAATGGTTAACAATATAATTCTTCTTAGCTGCCCATACTAAAGCGGCTCTTAAAGTTGTAGCCTTAAGATTTGGTGCAAATACCTCATCATAATCAAATACATTTTGGTTAAATCCTTGTGCTACTAACCTAGCCTTGTAAGTTACTTTCCCATTATTTCCAGTCTTTACTTTAAATATCCATTTGCACCCAATGGATTTTTCTCCTGGAGGTAATTTGGTTTCTTCATAAACCTTCATTTCTTTTAATGAATTTAACTCTTTTTCCATTGCCTTTTGCCAATTCACCTGATCCTTAGCAGGATACATCTTAAGTTCATCTATGCTAGTAGGAACTTTATTTACTTGGCAAACAATACTTGCCTGATATCTATCAGGTGGTCTAGTTATACGCGTTGTGCATCTAGGTATAACTGGACTTACAGGTGGACTTTCCTTTATTTCCTGTTCTTGACTATCTATCTCTTCTTGATCAATTATCTCCTCTTGATCTGATTCTATTTGCTCTTCATGGACTTCTTCTTTAATTGGACTTTTCTTATAACTAGTCTTTTCCTTCTGCCTCTTATAGGGTTCTATAATAATATCATTATCTGAATCTTGCTCTAATCTATTCCATCCTATATGTTCTAGGAATTGTGCACTAGCACTGCAGTATACTCTAGATGTACCTGGTTCCCAGAATCTATAAGATCTATGGTTTGCTTGATATCCAACAAAAATTAATCTTTTAGCTCTATGTTGTCCTTTGTGCCTGAGTTGTGTAGGGATATGCACCCATGCTGGTGCACCAAATGTGTGAATATAACTCAAATCAGGTTTCCTACCATGCCACAGAGTGAATGGTAATTCACCTGTTGTTGAATTAACAACATTGTTTAATATGTGATTACCACACATTATAGCTTCTCCCCACAAATTGTCAGGTAATCCAGAATCAGATAACATAGTTCTTTCCATTGATTGCAGTGTTTGGCCTCTTCTCTCTATAAATGCATTATGTTGAGGCCTATATGGTGCAGACTTTTTATGTTGAATACCTGCCATTCTAAGTCTATTCTGGAATTTATTATTTGTAAATTCCGCACCATTATCCGTTATAAGAGTTACTAGTTTCTTTTTAGTTTTCCTCTCTGCAAATTTTAACCAATTAAAGAAATTTGTATACGTTTCAGTTTTTCTCTTCATTAAAAAACTGAAACCATACCTAGAATAGTGGTCCATTATGCTTAATATGTATCTAGCACCACCTACACTTGGCTTTTTAGGACCTATTATATCGGCAAATACTACCTCTAAAGGCTCTTTGGTAGTAAATCCATCAACTCTATTTGCCGGTATAACTTTGCTTTTGTTTTGATTACAAGCAGAACATTGCAAATACTTATTACAAGGTTTTAAACTTATTCCTTTAGATAGTTGAACAGTTCTCTTAATCATTTTAAAATTTAAATGACCTAGCCGTCGGTGTAACAAGTGAATACATTCATCATGAGGTTTCTTATTTTCATAAACCATGTTAGCCACTTTTAAACCATTATCATTTAACACATATAAGTCACCTCTTAAAGATGCAGTAATTTTCTTACCTTCTTTTTCAATTAAACAAGTATCTCCCTTAAAGGTAACTATGTATCCTAATCTAACCAACATTCTAACTGAAAGCAAATTAAATTTAAGTTGAGGTACATATAACATTTTTATGTTCTCCTTTATACTAGAACAATAAGCAATACCTTCACCTTTTGCCTTCAGTTTCCATCCGTTTGCCAGTGAGATATGCTGTGAACTCATGGACATTTTACAAATTTTTTGTTATCATTTGTAATACAGTGGGACGCACCACTGTCAACCACCCATAAATTATTTTTTACAACTCCATTACTATACATGGCTAACTCATAATTCTTATTTCTTCTTTGATGGCTTACAGCATTCTGGCTTGCATTCTGGCGCTTTGGTTTCTTACAAAATCTTGCAAAATGTCCTCTCCCTCCACAATTAAAACACTTTTTAATTGCGAATGCAGTAGGAGATTCATTATTTTCCTTTTGAGGTTGCTCCCTCCTTAACTGATCTCTTTCAAGCCTTCTTCTGGCCTCTTCAATCAATCTGCCAGTGATATCAGTTAAAGTTAGGCTTTCTTTAGGCAATATTTCAAGGGAAGTTACGTAGTCATCAAAACTTTCGTCTAATGAAGATAGAATTATGTAGACCTGGTGTAATTCAGAGAAAATTAATTCCTTCTCATGAAGTTCTTGAAAAATGCTTTTCATAGTGTTCAAATGACTCAGCATATCACCATTCTTTTGGAGATATGTTTGGAAAAGCTTCCGTGTTAGATTTATGTGAGCACCAACGTTATCTCGAACATAAATCCTCCTCAGTTTTTGCCAACACCCAACAGCTGTTTGCTCTCCACGTATATGAACAAGCTGCTGATCAGTTAAAGTTAATCCTATGATGCAAAATGCTTGTTCATTTTTCTCTTTAAATTCTTTTATCTTTAGACTATCTTCCTCATCTTCAGGATCCCATTCTTCTACGTTTGGTGGGTTTTCAATTATGTTCCACAGACCTTCTCTTCGTAGAAGTAGACTACATTTCATAGACCATGAAACATAGTTTGTGCCATCCAGCTTGGATATAAGGGACAAACTTTGTAGACTGACTTGTGCCATGTTTCACTATATGGAAATAAAACTATAATTGATAAAACACAGCTGTCTGTTTACTGTAACGTGTAACAACACAAAAATCTCACTTTTTACATAAACCTGTTTTTATCCTAGTTAAACTGACTTTGCAGTCTCTCTGGGCCCATAACCAGTGTTAAGCCTGGATTCCCCAACGGGTGTTAAGGAAAACAAACTAAACAGAACGTGCAGCGAAGTCAGATAGGAAGACAGGTAAATGTGTGAGATAAGCCTTCTCGTTAACACGCAGTAAAAATACAGATACGCTTGTGCTATCAAAATTATAATTTATTCCATTTAAGAATTATAGCATAGTCATTATAAACAGTCCAGTAGTCATATATCAATTTCAGTCAAGTCTTGTCAGGGATACTCTATTTGCAAAGTCCGTGTTGAATAGCCAGTGTCAGTACACATATAATAAATCTGTCCAAAACTTATCTTCTCTCCGTTGTCTCCTCCCCGATCCAGCAAGAATGCAGTCTTCAATAAGCCAGCCAGTAATTAGGGATCAGTAAGCCAGAGAGTGCCTTGCTGCTTATATAGTACTTTTACAGCTGCACCCTTAATTACATTTCTTTAGCTTAAAGTCACATACACTTTATCTGACAAACCATGATTCATCATTTTATTATCTTTACCCAAAACAGTTAGGGTAAAACAATGTTATCCCTAACAGTTCTTACCTATAGTAGACACATATATGACTAAGATCAGGTAAATGATTCTTAGAAACAGGCTGCGTTAGATCAGTAGTCCTATCTGAATATAATGTGGAAGAAGAAAAATTGATTCATTGGTCATTAAAAAAAACATTTGAGATGTAAGGAACAAGATAAGGAATTCAGGTATTGTTGCATTATATGATACAGATTCAAATCCTTACATATTTTTATTGCTTACTTGGTGCCTTTAGGCCATTCATTCACTGTCAGCCCAATCTACCTTTTGGGTTTTTTAGGGATCATTTTATTATATATAGTTGGGAACTTTCAAAGGAAAGGTGGGATATAAGTGAAATGGAAGAAGAAGAAAAACTTTCAAGATTGTTTCAGTGCTGTTGTATTTGGGCTACCCAAATCTTAGCAAGTTCCACCTTTAATCTTGGATGCACAATCTGGGGCCCTTCCTGGACTCACACCACCTGCTTAATTAGTAAGTTGTAGCTGTGGCCAGGGAAGCTTTTGCACCTGGTACACTAATTTTATTGTATCCAAATTAGGATGCTGTTCAGATGGCCACTTGTGCCCTGGTTATCCTATGGCTTGATTATTACAATGTGTTCTACATGGGGCTATCTTTGAAGACCATCCAGAAGCTTCACTTGCTCCAGAATGCAGCAGCACAGGCAATAATCAGCATACTTCAATATGCCTTTGTAACATTGTTTCTGGGTGCAATTGAAAATGCTGATTGTTATTTATAAAGAGCTGTATGGCATATGATCTAATTACATGTGGGACCATCTATCTCTTCTAATATCTGTCTGGCTGCAGTATCAATCAGCAGTGTTGATGTTCTCCAGGTTCCTTCTATTAAACAATTCCATCTATGAGATCTGGAAACCTGCCTTCTCTGTTGCATTATCTGTCCTTTGGAATGAGGATCCCTCCCAAGAGCAGGGTGACTTTTCACACTACTGGTATTTTCATGGAGGGCTTTGAAGACTTAATTCCTCACCCAGACATTTGGCTAAGATGGGTGGAGCTACTTTTAAGGAGTAGGTGCATTTGTTTCTACTTTTGTCATCTGTTTTATGTGTTTTATTGTTTTATGCATGTTATTGTGACCGTCCCAGAGTCATTGGAAATTGGGTCATATAAAAATTAAAAGAAATGTCTAAGCAAAACCAAGGAGCAAAGATAAAAATGGATACTTGCACATAACTAAAAAGCTTTGATGTTTGAAACAACAAAGGGCTCGCATGATTTCAACTTGTGAAAATAAATCCCATTTTAAGTTTGTTTATCCTTTGAAAGCATTGGACTATAATTTGGGAGAAAATATTTTTACTAGTAGATGAGTGCATTTGTCATCAATAATATTTATAATCCAGTTAAAAGGTTTTTTTAAAAAAGCAAGATTTAAATTTTTGAATTCTTAAAACATACAAGAAAATACATGTACAACAGGATCAAATTTATAAGTGTTAAATCCAAAACCTAAGATGAATGCACTTTTCTAAGGAAAGAAGTCTCATCAGAAGTCATTCCCAATTATATTAAAGGCTTTGTATTTCTTTGCAGCATTTTAGAGCTCAAGTTCTTCTGCTTATATTGGATTATGTTCTTTTCTACATCCCTCTGTATGAAATATGCTTGCCTTCTTTCTCTTATTTGGTGTCTTAGCAATCAGTATCTCAGTACTGACCTATAAGTAAGCAGCTTCTACCCAATTGGAACAAAGTATTCAAGGAGCACCTGTGATCCATTCAGCTGAGGAAAAAAAGCAGGCATATAACTGTCACTTAAGAAATCTGAGTTACAAGAATGTTGAGAGAAGGAACATTCCAACAATGAAAGAAATATAGACTTAGAATAACTTTATTGTCACTTTAAATGTATACTAATCATCATACATTAAAATGAAATTTCATTGCATACAGCTCTCGAAGAGTCACCACCTCCAATATACACTACATAAACATGACAAAATAAATAAATATGTGAATATGCTAAAAAAAATCAAACAATGGAAAAGACAAAGGGTTAAAATCCCTGTACTATTATTGCCACACAGGAATACTGATCTCAGTTAGGTCCTCATGGACATCTTTTTGAAAAAAACATTGTAATTCCTAATGTTGAGATTTGTTCCTTCCACAAATTCTATGCACCTTGAAGTAATATTTATGAAAGTGGCTATTAAATATTTTAGAGGATTCAGCACTTTGAAAACCAAGGTAGTCACTCTTCAATTCTATAAATATCTTAGTTCTCAAGCAATACTATTTTTAAGCTGTGATGTCAAGACAGCTTAATTTTTTCAGGGGAAGAAAATTGCTTCTAGTCCAGGGTGAAGGGTCCTGGCAAAGGAAGACAACCTATTGTGTCAATAAAGAAAATAAGAATAAAAATGTACAAGCAACATTAGAAAATTTCATTTTACCAAGTACTTGATACTCCCAAGGTCCTCCAGAATAGCAATATTTCAAAAGGGAACCATTAACTTTGTGATAGCTATGAAGAAATGTTTGCTCACTTGAGGCAGGATAATACAGCACAGTAATAGTCTCCCTGATTTTCTGGATAAAAATGGTATATGTGTAAGGGGACACTATAATAATGCAGAATTCTAAACGAACTGCTTGAGGTTGTTTTTTTTTACTATAAGGATGCTGATAAAACTGTCTTCCAAGGAAATACATTTAAAGGAACTGTTCTATCATTGTATTAGGCTGCAAAAGGTGTTCTACTCTTCTGCCTTTGACTCAGCTGTGGTCCTATAAGTTCTCCTTATCATAGCTCTCTGCCAATTAGGTTGGGGAAAGTAAATGTTAATATCAATCACTGCTAATAAAATTGAATCAGAACAAATATTCATTAAGGGCCACATTCAATATGTCTTTATTAACACTTAATATTTTAAACTTTGTTATAAAATGAATTATGTACATAATTGTTTGCTCATTGGTACAGGTTGAATTTGAAAGAAATGCACATTTTGCCCATTGGATTAGATCAAGTGTGTCTAATTTATGGCATGTGACATATCGGGCCTTTCCCCGTGCTAAACCAGGCATGGGCTGGTCAGCGTGTGACGATCCTGCCCATGTGCCGGGAGTTTGACAGCCCTGGATTAGATAATTGAAAGTATCACCCAACTGATTTGTAGTTTTACTATAAAATCCTTTCAGTGCTTAGTCATGTCCTCCTGAAATATGGAAAAGAATTGGTAAAACAATCTTTCTTGAGGAAGAATGAGGAGAGGGAGGGGGGGGGCATTGCTATTTTTACTTTTTTTGTAGGCAATTTTATTTTCTTCAGATTGCTACGTAATCTATCAACAAGAAAAGTTAAATGTTAAGCATCCATACACCACATACACTTTACATTCCTTTATGGTGTGCTCTCATTTTTCACTTTAAAAAAAATCAGGGCAAATCAAGAAATGTATCTATTGATTGTTGAAATTATTTGCCATCTATATATCTAGCTATATAATATTTCTTCTATACCATGCCAATCATCAGGCATTTGGCTACAGCTATCTTTTTAGTATTAACAGTGTTTGGGACCTAGTGTGTGTTAAGCTTTTCAGCTTTCAATTTTCAAACATTAGGGGTGCTCAAAAGTTGTGGCGTGCCTTGGGGATTGTAAAGGTATCTTTGTTACTTTAATATAATTTAATGTGCTTGGTAAGTAACTACATAAATATCGTAACTTAAAATTTGGTTTGTTTCATTGGGACACTCCATCTATAGAAGAAAAGCAAGCTCTGATGCTCAAGGAATATGAGGTGTAGCTTTTATTTTTATTTTTCAAGCGCACAACATGTTAGAGTAGACCTATTCGTTTTCCCACCATCATCATACATATGCCATGTTACTTTGTGAAATGGGCAACAGGCAGATGCCAACCTGCAGCCCAACACATAGCATCATCTTTCTGTCTTCAACTCAACTCTGGTCCTATCAGTATTCTACTGCAGCTCAGTGCCAATTAGGATGAGGAAAGGTAAAACTGGAAAGGACATTTTTTTAAAAGTACCAAATAATTCAGGCTGAAATAGTTTCATTGCTTATAAAGAGTGATTTTACTGTGTATGTATTCAATTCTTCAAGTTGCAAATAGCATAAAGAAAAGGAATCCAATAGTTTCACCAATTTTGGCAGGACTGACCAATATTCAAATTGATAACTCATGCTTTACTTTCTGGAAAAAATATTAAGATTTCCATATGTAGTAATATCTTTTTTACTTTGTCAGACCTAGCCAGCAAGAGCATCACAAATGATAATTTTAGTGGCCAAATGATTAAAGGTTTGAAATAAAGGAACATTTCTTTATCATACCAATACCTAAGTTTACCCTATATTGTAAACCATAACTATTAATTAGAAATCATACTAGCAGGAATACATAACACCCAAACTATCACCAAATTATACCATGGTTTGTAGCAATGTTCAATCTGGACTCTATGTTTTACTGCTAGTCGACATTCAAAGTTTTAAAATGGGCTTTTAAAACAGGACTTGGGAATTAGCACTGAAATTTTGTATAACTGTATATAACCGCTTTGGAACAGGGCCATGTGAGGTGCCACCCTGTCTGAAAAGCTGTTGCATGCCTGGTTTTTGTTTGTCTTCAGGCCAGTTTGTAAGCAAAGGAGGACATTCCCCTGTATTTAAAACACAATTTAAGTCTACTTTGTTCAGGGTTGAAATATAGTTCCATTAAATCAGTGTAATACTTATTAATTGGGACAATGGGAGTTACAATCGATCTAAGGAGAGAACTTCATGTTATGGAATTCTTCTGTAAACAAATGGTCAATTTTTTCAATGGACTGCCTTAAGTTTCACCACAGACCAAAGCTTCTTAGATTTTAGTTTCGGACAATTGATTTAAGGAATTGTTAGACTGACATCAAGTAGGGGTCCTCGGAATAAGAATGCTTTTAAATCTCTGCCTACTGCCAACAACGGGGCCAACATTCCCAGGTGATCACTTCTAACCACAAAGGAAGTTCTGATTAGCCTACCAGATCAATCAAAAAAGGTTGGCTAAATGGATCTGCAGTTCACTTCTCGTACACATACAGAGCAGCTTTGCTATAAGCAATGTCTTTTCCAGGTAGTCCTTGACTTATGACCACCATTGAGATCAAAATTTATGGTGAAACATTTGTTAAGTGAGTTTTACCCCATTTTATGACTTTTCTTGCCACAGTTGGTAAGTGAATCACTACAGTTGTAAAGTTAGTAACATGGTTGTTAAGTGAATCTGGCTTCCCTTTTTAGTTTGCTTGTCAGAAAGTTGCAAAAGGCAATGGCATGATGCCGGGACACTGCAAGAGTCATAAATATGAACCAGTTGCGAAGCATCTTAATTTTGGTCACTTGACCGCAAGGATGCTACAATGGTCTTAAGTGTAAAAATTGTCACCCAGTCCCTTTTTTTTTAGCGCCCTTCTAACTTTGAAGTCACTAAATGCACTCTCATAATTCGAGGACTACCTGTATTTCTGAGTAAAGGTGCATAAATTCAGCCTCCTGTCTGACAAGACCGCCTTTACGACATTTTGCTTAGCTTCTTTCTGTCAGCAATGACATCAGATATTCCCTATTCTACATGTAAAGATCGGCAAAGTAAAGATCGGCAATACGGTACAGCTAGTATGCAGTATTACCATGCAATAGAGAGAAAGGAGAGCCGTTTTCGGGGCAGCATTTAAAAAAAAAAAAAAAACTCAAGGCGGTTTTTAAAAGCTCCTTTTAACGCCTTAAGAGCCTCAAGGGGCGCTCTTCAGGAATCTTTCCGGCTCTGATTTTCGCAGTCGTCGCTCTCGGAGAGCGCGTCGTTGCGGGCGCGTTTGGCGCGTGGCGGCACCACCCGCGACCCTCCGGTGCCGCCTCTTTCTCTCTTCCCACCCTCTCTCCCTTTCTCTCCTCGCCCGCGCGCTCTTCCACGGGGCTTCCTTGCGTGCCTTTCCTCCCGCCCAGCGCGGCGCTGCCTGGCGGATACCGCGGGATGTCGGGAGCGGTGTCGGGCGGCGGGCCTGGACTCGTGGCTCAGGGACTGAAAGAAGCGCTGGTGGAGACCCTGAACGGGATCCTCTGTCCGGTGCAGGGCGTTCGTGCTGCAGCTGAGGAGCAGGTGAAGGTGCTGGAGGTGACGGAGGGTAAGTATACCGGAGCTGGAGGTACTTGCCTGGGCTGTAGGACCGAAGGCCGTGGGGTCCTGCTGTGGCCTCCTGAGCCTCCAGTCTTTGCAGTCGTCGCTGCCCTCCCCTTTTTTACTTCGGCGAGGGGAAAAGCTGTCGCCGCAAGCGAGGGTGGAGCGAGAGGTCCTCGTTCGGGGCGCCAGTGATTCCTGAAAGGAAAAGTGAAGAGAGGAAAACCTCGCCTCCCTTTTTTTTTGTCCTCTTTTTTTTTTGGTTCCGGGTTCATTTCAGGATCTGCTAGCCAATCATTTCTTGTTCCCACAATGTTGAAGGTACCAGATTCCTATTTCGGTTTTTTTTTTTTTCCTGAAGAGAGACTGAAAAACAATGTCTTCGATATTAATGCAATATGTTAAGGAATTAGACCCTTTTCTGGCTTTGCACAATATCTTGAACCATAATCTAAAATAGATCTGGTTTGCAGGACACACTAAGCCACAAAAAAGAAACCAGCTAAGGTTTACACTAACCAGATCTCTCATATAACTTGCATTTTTATAATCAAGCTGTCTTTTTTCCTGTTTATTCATCCCAATTTATATCCTCGATCATTCTACTTCATTTGCATCTGATAAAGTGTGATGTAAAAAGTTAGCTCATGAAACCTTTGTCTCTTAATAAAATTTGTTAGACAGAAAAGCTGTTGCCTTCCAATTCCCAGGCTAAAGTATTGTAAATAATTGAACAGAAAAAAAAATCTTAAAATTGCAACATGATATGGTCTGTGCAGGCACATGGACGCATATAATGAAAGTAGGTGGAACCATAATGAAGTTAAATAGTGTCCCTTTCATGAATACTGCACAAATTGTTATTTTAAAGACAACTCATGCTTCCATTTTTATTAGCAATCACTGATAATATAGTATGGTGTGTTTATGTAATGGCATAGCACAATCACAAAATATTAGATATGTCTAATTTTTATGTTCATAACAGCTATCAAATGGTTCTATTTCTAACCAACTAATTTATTTTTTTGCATTGTAAGTTACATACACTGTATTCTTTACCAAATTTACATTTGTATTATACTAAAACTAGAAATACAAATATAAATACATTATTGATCACTTGTTCCAGCAATCACTTGTTTCAGAATGCATGGCATTATCTTATTGATAACAGATTGGCTTACAGTGGGATAAAAATGGGAATATCCACTACAAGAGTCCAATAATGGAATTCATTCTCCTCCAAATGCTTCCTGAAAGAATCCAGTTTTACAACCATTTGGAAATACTGTATAACAGGACACATTAGTATGTGGGGGTTTGGCTGCAGACACATTGGCTGCAATTGAAAACATTATGTACTATCCCGTGCTCCCTTAACCTCACAAAAATGGAGAACGAGTCATTTCTTTCAGGTGGCACCTACTAAGCCAATTTTACTCAGAGAAGGCAAGCCTGAAGGAGCCAAGTGAAGATTGACAAGGCTTGTATAAATGCAGACCATGGTGATAAAATTTTCCATGACATACAAAAAATTTATGTTGTGTTGTTTTACCTTACTCATTCTTATTACTTGGTATATTTAACAAAAAATGGAGTAAATTAGAAGTAGTACTGTAGTAGTAATTACGTATCAGACCTATGTATCAGAATTAAGTATATGGTTTGCTTTTCATTATTCAGTATGAGTATTCCTGAAAATATGATTCTTGAGAAAATTTGCTCAACAAAACTTGTTGATTCTTGAGAAAATTTGCTCAACAAAACTTCTGTCTTCAGTGATTCATGCATGCAGTTGTTATCCTTATTATCTCCTTTGATTCTTTTTAAAGAACTGCAATTATAGAACTGAATTATTCTGTCAGAGTTTTGTGAATAAAATTGATAACATACTTGTGAAAATTGTAATATACTTAGCAATAAAACGATCAAATTCAAAATAGTTGATTTTACATACAGTAGTCCTGCTGGCCTCATGACCATGGAAGTGTCTTTGGACAAGGCTGGCTCCCTTGATTAAGAAATGGAGATGAGCACTACCTCCTAAAGTCAGACATGACTAGACAGGGGAAATATTTACCTTTATTTATTTGAACTATCTTTAATATTAGTTGCAGTGGAGAAATGAGAAGCATCAGAGTAGAGCAATTTGGTTGTAGATTTTAGAGCTTTACTACTTTGTCAATAATATGTTCCTATGATAGGAACTACATGGCTACCCGTTAGCTATTATAAAATCTAAAAACCATAGGATAATTACTGATAACTATATTCATAATTTTGACATTAATTGCAGCAGACTGTTCCAAACACTTTCAACCAGGAAATAATCCACTTTGATTTGTTTTGATTTGGACTTTTCTGTCTTCTATGATGTATAAGAATGTAGCAATAGAATTTGAAAATTGGAGGAATCATTTACTAATTATGTGCTTTTGTTCTTCAGTTAAAATTTTACTAATTTATACTATTTAAAAAAAATCTTTGGCAAAAGATCTACCCTTGAAAGTTGGGGTACACACTGAATAAATGAAATGTATTCAGAATTATATTCCCAATGAATATATGTACTTACCCATGAAATTAATTTCCCCCCTTTTTCCTAAAGTATATAATTTAAATATAGACCCTTAATATGCCCTAAAGATACAAGTAGTCCAATACAATCAGAGAACATGCAATTGGGAAAGACTGGGTAACAAAATTCATTACTGCTGCTGTTCCATCCTAAGGACTGATTATACAGTCCTAATGTATTATATTAGTTTTTTTAGTTAATAACTGTGGAAGTTATATCATTGAATATATTTTTTCTTTCATATATTTGTTCAGCATTGAAGAATATTTTTCAAATGGGAAAACATTACTTTCTTTAATTCATAGACACTGCTTCTATTCTGTTTTCTGTAAGCTTTCTTTATTGTCTATGAGGTGAAAAAATGTCATAAGAACAATAGGGAACAGTCATAACGACAAACAAAAACTGTAGGGAATGAATTGCTTAAATAATAAAGAGTGGGTTGTGAATAAAGTTATTATACTACAGTTTTTTCATATGACCCTTGAGTCGATGGTGCTTAGGCTGATGATCATTGGTCTTTTGGCTGATGATTGTTATTTTGTTTCCATTTCAGAATTTGGTGTTCACTTGGCAGAGTTAACTGTAGATCCCCAAGGAGCACTGGCTATTCGTCAGGTCAGTCATTCCAAACAATCAGTTCAAAAGATTTAAACTATATAACGAACAATTTTCTGTGTATTAGTGTGGTATGCTAATAGCTAATACAGGGTAGAAAGTTGATTTCTTTGCATTATAGGTCCAATCTGAGCAACCAAGGCAATTTCACTGTCCAGCTAGTACAAAGCTGTTTTAACTTGGAAAAATATTTTTTAATAAAATAAAAATAAAGCTTGTATGAAATCAAACCAGACAAATGCTCTAGCTCAAGATTGATCTGTTTGTCTGTCAGTCTCTGTCTGTCTGTCTGTCTGTCTATCTATCTATCTATCTATCTATCTATCTATCTATCTATCTATCTATCTATCTATCTATCTATCTTATATGGCCCACACATCTCACAACAGTCTTAACCATTTAAAAGACAATGTCCAAGATAAAAGAAAAATAATTCGTACAAAGAGCCCTGTCAATAGAGCTTACCTAACCACATGGGTTGCTTTATGGAAGGTTAACAGGACCATGTGGATTTTCTGGAGGTTCCACAAGGCAAATACAAGGAAGGCACCTCCTACATCCAACATAATTCTTAAATCCTTCTTTAAAAAGCTATCCACTGCCATAGCCGAACCTCTAAGCATAATCTTTGAAAAATCTTTCAGGACCAGCTCCTTGCCTAACCTATGGTAACAAGCCACGGTCATCCCCATCGTCAAAAAGGGAGAGCCCAGCCTAGTTGAAGATTACAGACCAATCTCTTTATTTTGCATCACCTGTAAAGTCATGGAATCAATTATTAACCAATTCATCATCCTCCATTTAGAAACAAACAACCTATTCTCTAATAAACAATTTGGTTTCAGGAAAAAACTATCATGTAATCTACAACTCTTACACTGCAAAAACATATGGACTACACAACACGATCATGGCAAAGCAATAGACGCAATCTACATAGACTTCTGTAAAGCCTTTGATTCAGTGGTACACGACAAACTACTCCTAAAACTAAAATCTTATGGTATCTCTGGACACCTGCATAACTGGATAGAAGCATTCCTGTCAAACAGACAACAAATGGTCAAAATTGGGAACGTGCTATCAAATTCTGTACCTGTCAACAGTGGTGTTCCCCAAGGCAGTGTTCTCGGACCAACTCTTTTCATACTCTACATAAATGACCTCTGTGATCATATTAAGAGCAACTGCGTTCTCTTCGCTGATGATGTAAAGCTATTCAACACCACGGACAATACTGCTACCCTTCAAAAAGACCTTGACTATGTATCAGAATAGTCAAACAAATGGCAACTTCAAATCTCAACAAATAAATGCTCTGTCCTACATATTGGCAAAAAAAATCAGAAAATAAAATACAGGCTGAATAGTCAAGACCTTGTTGATGATCCAAACTCTGTCAAGGATCTTGGAGTACTCATCTCTAATGACCTAAGTGCTAGAGCCCACTGTAACTATATAGCCAAAAAGGCGTTAAGAGTTCTTACGTAGCTTTTTCTCTGGTAATATTACACAAATAACTAGAGCATACAAAACATTTGATAATACTTGAATACAGCTCATCAGTCTGGAACCCACATTACGTATCTGATATTAACACAGTTGAGAAAGTCCAGAAATATTTCACAAGAAAACTTCTCCACTCCTCTACTCGTTGCAGAATACCTTATGCCACCAGACTCGAAATTCTAGACCTAGAAGACCTAGAACTACGCCGCCTTCGGTCCAATCTAAGTATAGTATATAAAATCATACATTGCAATGTCCTATCTGTCAATGAATACTTCAGCTTCAACCATAACAACACAAGAGCAAACAATAGATACAAACTCAAGGTTAATCACACCAAACTTGATTGCAGGAAATACAACTTCAGCAACAGAGTGGTCAATGTCTGGAATACTCTACCTGACTCTGTGGTTTCTTCCCCAAACCCCAAAAACTTTAACCTTAGACTGTCTACTATTGACCTCACCCCTTTCCTAAGAGGTCTGTGGGGGGCGTGCATAAGCACACCAATGTGCCTACTGTCCCTGTCTTATTGTTTCTTTTATATATTTTTATTTTTCTTATATGTATCCATGTATTCATAACTATGTTTTTACTTATACCTATTATCTTGTAAGCAATTGACAAAAATGAATAAATAAAAAATAAAAATAATGGCACTGTTGATGGAAGAGACCTGGAATTTTCCCTGCTAAATCTGGTGGGGTGAGCAGAAACAATGGGAGATAGGCAATCCCACAAATAGTCTGGCCCAGAATATGCTGCCATTGCTCTGGAGTCAATTTCCGGAAAGCTTTGTTTAGACTTAGTTTAACTCACAGTTATGTGTCATACTTAAGACTTTATTGAATTAGAATTGGCAGGTCGAATGAATAGTTCACATTTAAATGGTGAAAGTAAAATAGATTAGCCTTAAGTATATAGTTACATTTCAGTACAATTTAAAAATATTAATGTCAAGTAGATCATATTAAAATACAGATGTGAGACAATAGATGAGGGCTGTCAAACTCCCAGTCTGTGGACCGGATGCATCACATGATGGCCACACCCACACCCAGTTTAGTGAAGGGGGGAAAATCCCAATACGTCACATGACGCAACCGTGACGACATGAATTTGACACCCTGCAATAGATAATTACTATCAATAGAATTCAAGGATAGGAATATTCTTGCATTTAAAATATGTACTGAAGAATTTTAAAAAGCATAATTTTAATCTATTGCATGTATTCATAAACTTTTTCTTGTCTCTGTCAGCTTCAAATTATATCTTGCTTCATGATATAATGTGATGCAGTCTTCTGGGCAGATATAATTTGTTAAATAATGACTAATATTTACTTTAAAACTTTAAAAACAGCATTCCTCTGTAACTGAAACCAGTTGTGTCTGTTCTTTGAATTTTTGAAGAGATGAAAGATCATATGAAATGATAAATCTGGGAATCTTTCTTCTTTTTTTTATTCATAGCTAGCATCTGTGATTTTGAAACAATATGTGGAAACTCACTGGTGTTCCCAATCAGACAAGTTTAGACCTCCTGAAACTACAGAAAGGGTAATGCCTGTTTTTAAACTCTATTATATGATGCACAAGTTTAGAATAAGAAATAAAACTGTATTTCCTTTTTATGCAATTTTAAAGGACCTTTAAAGTCAGAGAGCAATATTTCCTTCGGACACCTTTTTCCAGATATTTAATAGTCTTTGATTATTAATGAGATGACACCTGTAGATATAGCTGTTCTGTGTAGACAAAGTTTGTTTCTAAGTTCATCTCTTTTTTTCTCCATAGGCAAAAGCTGCCATTAGGGAACTGCTACCCAATGGATTGAGGGAATCAATTAGCAAAGTTCGTTCAAGCGTTGCTTATGCAGTTTCAGCAATAGCACATTGGGACTGGCCTGAAGCTTGGCCTGAGCTTTTTAATCTCTTGATGGAAATGCTGGTCAGTGGAGATCTAAATGCAGTGCATGGAGCTATGCGAGTGCTTACAGGTATTAGTGTCATATATGCTATTAACTGGATAATTCTATTAGCTTAGCTTGGCTTTTTGCTTTGATTTTTAAGATAGAAAATATTTTCTACTTTAATATAGTTATAGTAAAAGTACACAATACACAGTGTTTTAATATAAACAAAGATTTTGACCCTCTAGGGTTTTGTGAAAGTTGTGCAATATTGGGATATACTATTCAACAAAATGTCATTCCATTAAATCAATAGAAAAGATTGTTTTCTTTAATAGACAATCACTAATTTATCATTAGATATCCAGTGTGACATGATCTTTATTTCTATAAGTATTGACATTGAAACAAAAAAAATTGCACTAGAATACTAGAAAACTTAAACCCTTAAAAATAGTGATTTGGAGCAAGTTGTTAAGGATAGGTGAGAATGGAGAGCCTCCTATTTTTCCTTAATTTAGGAAGAAAGAAACAAAAAAAAAATCTGCCTATAAAATTTAACTATATTTTATCCATGTGTTCTCAGGTGTTAATGGACTATATGAGGTTTGCATGTTATAGCTTGCCGACCCATGATATGCCTGTTCAAACAATGGGTTTTTTTGAAACAATGTCTCAGATTATATTAGTAGAAGTTATACATGTTAAAAATTGTATCTTAAGAATCCAGGTGAATAACTACTACTGATGATAGTGGTTCATAGACTGTAGCTCCTAGACCCGAGAATGTTCATATCAAATATACTAGTCTGTGTAAATCTGTTTTACTTTAACCAGGAAGCTGAGGGCTGTAAGAGAATAGTTTTAATGCCCCTTATGGATAAATGTCTAGTTCTCATGAGGCAGATGATGAATCAGTTCAGTTAGAACTCTTTAACCTGGCTACTCCTAAAACTAAAATCTTATGGTATCTTTGGACACTTGCATAACTGGATAGAAGCATTCCTGTCAAACAGACAACAAATGATCAAAATTGGGAGTGTCCTATCAAATTCTGTACCTGTCAATAGTGGTGTCCCCCAAGGCAGTGTTCTAGGACCAACTCTCTTCATACTCTACATAAATGACTTCTGTGATCACATTAAGAGCAACTGTGTTGTCTTCACTGATGATGTAAAGCTGTTCAATACCACAGACAACACTGCTACCCTTCAAAAAGATCTTGACTATGTATCAGAATGGTCAAACAAACGGCAACTTCAAATCTCAACAAATAAATGCTCTGTCCTACATATTGGCAAAAAAAAATCAGAAAATAAAATACAAGCTGAATAGTCAAGACCTTGTTGATGATCCAAACTCTGTCAACGATCTTGGAGTACTCATCTCTAATGACCTAAGTGCTAGAGCCCACTGTAACTATATAGCCAAAAAGGCGTTAAGAGTTCTTACGTAGCTTTTTCTCTGGTAATATTACACTAATAACTAGAGCAAACAAAACATTTGATAATACTCGAATACAGCTCATCAGCCTGGAACCCACATTACGTATCTGATATTAACACAGTTGAGAAAGTCCAGAAATATTTCACAAGAAGAGTTCTCCACTCCTCTACTCATTGCAGAATACCTTATGCCACCAGACTCGAAATTCTAGACCTAGAAGACCTAGAACTACGCCGCCTTCGGTCCAATCTAAGTACAGTATATAAAATCATACATTGCAATGTCCTATCTGTCAATGAATACTTCAGCTTCAACCATAACAACACAAGAGCAAACAATAGATACAAACTCAAGGTTAACCGCACCAAACTTGATTGCAGGAAATACGATTCAGCAACAGAGTGGTCAATGTCTGGAATACTCTACCTGACTCTGTGGTTTCTTCTCCAAACCCCAAAAACTTTAACCTTAGACTGTCTACTATTGACCTCACCCCTTTCCTAAGAGGTCTGTGGGGGGCGTGCATAAGCACTCCAACATGCCTACCGTCCCTGTCCTATTGTTTCTTTTATATTTTTTTATTTTTCTTATATGTATCCATGTATTCATAACTATGTTTTTACTTATACCTATTATCTTGTAAGCGATTGACAAATCAAAATAAATCAAACTAAATGATTTTAATTGTACAAAGAATGTATATATGTATGAAGATAGATTTGAACCATATGAGGCTCCATCTATAATTTTAAATAATGAAGCCTAGAAATATGATAGATTTGTTATTTAGAAGAGCTAGACTACAAGCAATTACAAGGGAAACGTTTATTCTTTTCTTTGTCCATTTGGTCAGTACACTGTTAAAATGGATAAACAGCATAGAAATAAGGTATATTCCTTGAATATATATTTGGGAAACCATAATTTAGCTATGTTATATGCATATGTATAATATCTTGCAGAGTTCACTCGAGAGGTAACTGACACACAGATGCCCCTTGTTGCTCCAGTTATTCTTCCAGAGATGTACAAGATTTTTACAATGGCTGAGGTATGGATGAAAATTGTTTTCTTCTATGACACGAGTGTCCAACTTGATCACATAAATCATGACATATCACGATGTTTTTTGCCTTTGCGGACTCGGGCGTGGCCTGTGCATGACGTATCCGGTCCACGGGCTACCAGTTTGACAGGCCTGTTCTATGTCATAGGGATAACATAAAATATTAGCATGTTTGGATTTACTTTACTTTTAGTGATACTTCCTTTGAGGGTTCTTCTTTTCATCTTCAGATCCAAATACAGAATACCTCCAGTAAGCATGGAAGGAACAGGGCTGTGAGAACACATCATTGACCAGGCTTGACTAATCATTCCAACAACCATTAAATGCCATTGAACTTGTTGATACTGTTCTGAGGATGATCACTTTATCCAATGTATACTGTAAAAATGAGGAAGTGATAAATGGATCATTGAAATGATTTTTCCTGTTTCCAACAAGAAAATGGGTTGATAGACGCCTTTATGCTAAGGTTCAAGCAGAAGGAAGTCTGTATGTGCTTAGACTGTGATCAAATCCAGTGAACCCAGCTAGTCTTGATCTTGGGTAAATATGTTTGGATTACAGGTAGTTCTCAACTTGCAATCACAATTAAGCCCAATATTTCTGTTGTTAAGCGAGACATTTCTTAAGTGTGTTTTGCCCCACTTTATGACCTTCCACACTTGCTAAGTGAATCACTGCATTTGTTACGTTAGTAACATGGATGTTAAGTGAGCCTGGCTTCCCTATTGACTTTGCTTGTCAGAAAGTTGCAAAAGTTAATCACATGACCCTGGTCACAGCAACCGTCATAAATCTGAGTCAGTTGTCAAGCATCTGAATTTTGATCATATGACCATGGGGATGCTACAATGGTCATAAATGTGAAAAATGGTTATAAGTCACTTTTTTCAGTGCTATTGTAACTTTAAATGGTCACTGAATGAAAAGTTGTAAATTGAGGACTAATTGTATTTCACTTTCTTATTCTCCATGTGTAAATGGTGATTGGAGAGCATCACTATCCATGGAGACTTTACTGATTAGGATTAGAAGGATTTCCATGAATACTCATTCATATGGATGAGTATGGATATCCTAATTAAGGTTTTGAGAGGCCAAAAATCTCTCAGAACTTTAAAGCACCCAGTAGAATCCACCTGCCTTTGTGATAAATCATTTAGTAGATCCCTTTCCTTTGTGTGGGGAAAAAGCTGCAGGAACTAAAAGCTGCAATAAAATGTCTTTTCTGTCGTTCTAGAATGATAGAAGATCTCAAGTTATAGGATAGCGTATACATGATATGTTATATGATGCACAATATTAATTTGCCACAGAATGCTGTAAACATTTTTCATTGAATCAGGATATGAATTCTTCAGTAAAATCTGGAATAATTTAACATTTCTTAATAAATCAAATCTTTTTAGCTGGGTATATTATATTGTTTGGTGGTCTTTATGAAAATAAAACATTATTTTATACTTAAATAATTATCTTTTAATGAGGTATATTTTATTTAGGTTTTGAACAGAAATTTTTTAAAACAAAGTGTTTTTGTTAGAAAACATTCTGATAGGTATTTAAGGGATAACAGAATTGTAAAAAGGAATATTAAGTGACAATATTGGGAACACAATTCCCAGCTTTTTCACAATTATAGTTAATTGTTTTTCTTAGGTGTATGGTATTCGTACAAGATCACGTGCTGTAGAAATCTTCACCACTTGTGCACAGATGATTTGCAATATGGAAGAGTTGGAAAAGGTAAATTATTAATTTCCTTATATGTTACATTGTGATACCACAAAAACTGGTAACATGATCAAGAGTGCTAATAAGTGTTATGACTGAAAAGTATTTATATCTTAATCTATATCACTAAGTCACTCAGATTCTTCTGTGTTGTATAAATCAGCTTCGGTAAAACATATTTCTGAAACATTCAACCAAAGAAAACTTACGTTTAGGTACTGGCAGTTTTTATTGTTGTTAAATGTTATTTTTTTATTTACCATTAAATTTAGTCATTAAGGAACCAAGTTACAAGCCAAGAGACTATGAGTTCTAGTCCCACTTTAGGCATGAAAGCCTGGTGGGTGACTTTGGAACACTCTCTCAGCCCAGCTTATCTCATAGGGTTGCTATTTGGGGGGATATAGGAGGAGGTGTGTATTCGTTGTCTTGAATTAATTTATAAAAATAATAAAATATAAAAAGTATAAAATCTGACAATAATAAAAGGAGGACATAGCTAAATATAAATATAAAACAAACTTCTCAATTATAATTTCTAAGATAGGCAGCTATATGTTGGCTTTTCATTCTGAAACCTATTTATTAAACTGTTTATAAATGTATCAACTGATGCACAATGTAAAAGAAAATAGCTATATAAAATTTCAAACAAATTATTCCATTAATGCAGGGGTCTTCAAACTTGACAGCTTTAAGACTTGTGGACTTCAACTCCCAGAATTCCTCCTCCAGTCATGTTAGCTCAGGAATTCTGGGAGTTCACAAGTCTTAAACTTGCCAAGTTTGAAGACCCTTGCGCTAATGTAAATAATAGATTAAAATGTTTGGGATTACTATGGCCAGATTTACTTGAATACAGCTGCTATGATATTTTGGCATGGTTTAAGTAAGTGATTTGAACCCTTATTTGAAATTGTATTTATTTGAATTCATTAGCCTCCTGATTCTGATGGAGTCTGGACAGAGTACAAAGTTAGAAAAACAACAACAACAACAACAAAAATAAAAGCACCAAGCTAAGAGATAACCCAGACTGAAATAATAATATAGACAACAAAAATGGGCCCTAAACAACCCATAATACAATGTATAATGAATACATAAGCCCTAGGTTTGGAACCAAACTCAGGTTTTCAGAGCTTTTAGGAACTTTAGGAGAGAGAGGGTAGTCCTTATCTCTGGGGGATGCTGTTCCAGAGGGGGACCACAACAGAAAAGACACACTTTCTCAGTCCCATAAGATTACATGTTTAATAGATGGGACATGGAGGGCACCTCATGTATCGGAATTACAGAGCATGGGCAGATATGATTAGAGACAAAAAGTCCCTCAGATATCTACAATCTCATCTACATTACGTAGAGATTTCCGATACTCAATTTCTTCCAAAATAAAACAAATTCAGTAAAGATTTCATTAAAAGCTATTTGAGTCAGTGTTTTTTATTTTAACCATGTATTATTTGGACTAAGCTAACTGTAAACAAAATTATTTTTGTTTAGCTAGTAGCATTTGTTGAATAATGAGATCATCCAGTTTCTGTAGATATAAGGCTTTTGCAAGAACTGTTTCTCCTGGTTTGTTAATATTTTATCAGCATAATTCTGATTTTTCAGAATGACTTTCCAAAATCTTGTTTAGTCCCTAATAGTTATTGCTTGGAGGCTTGGAGTTTATGTAAGATACTTAAATGTCAAGTAAGGAAAATTTATGGAGTTATGTGTGAAAATCATACTAATTATATCCAGTTAGTTTTTTCTATAGTAGAGGTATAAAAATGGAATTAATAAATATTGAATCTTCTCTTTTTTTCCTAATTTTTGAGCTAATTATACTTTTTTTCTTTTGAAAGGGAGCAGCCAAAGTTCTGATTTTCCCTGTGGTGCAGCAGTTTACTGAAGCCTTTGTTCAGGCTTTGCAAATGCCCGATGGCCCTACATCAGATAGTGGGCTTAAAATGGAGGTTTTAAAGGCAAGTACAATATCTGATTGTATATGAGTTTGGGGTTGCCATGAGCAACATAAATGAGAATTTTGCATATTCTCATCAGTTTAATATGAGATGTAACAGCAATATTGGGTTTTATGTAATATAATATAAGCAAATATTAAATAATAACCGAGATACCATTGATTTGTCACAAAAAGAATTCACTATAAGAAAAATCAGAGGAAACCCTTTCATGGCATGAACATATTTCTTTTGGGATCAAACATGAATATCTTATTAATAATATTAATGGCAAATGGCATGAATTAAATAAATATGTAGACATATAGTCCAGGATATTTATTGTACAATAAACATAAAAGCATAAGAACAGATCGTGTCAATCTAGAAGCCTGTATATTCTAAACGTCCTCTTGTGTAGTAAGAATTATTAATGCATAAGAATTGTTAGAGCTTTTATGGATACTGCTTTCAATAGGGTTGTCTAGAATTAATAAAATCTTCTAAACCTAACAAGAACTTAGTTGTGCTCAGAGTATTAACAACAAACTATGTTAGATCAAAATGACAAGTACACATGGTAACATCAAGATGCAAATCCTGACCTTATGTACTTGCATCCTGATACCTAATGTGAATAAGTAATTTACAATATTCATCATTTGCCTTCACCCCAATGTGGTCACTTGCTACTTGTAATGTAGCATACGTATGAATATGTATATCTGCATTCATTTATGTAACAGGTTGGTTATTAGTAATGTGCAAAATACTTTGAATTTGTAACACTCTTGTTTGATTTTAAAACAGTTTCAAATTCAAAACAAGTTGCTGTGATAATTCCTGAAGTGTGCTTAGTTTTGCATGCATCCAATGGCTACTAAATGGCAGAGGATTTTTCTGGAGAGGAAAAAGTATAAATATAATGTTAGAGTTGTGCTTAAAGAAAAATAGTAATATTATAAATGAAAGCATGTTATTCATTTTAACGCTCTGTTTTTCTTCCTGCAGGCAGTGACAGCATTAGTGAAAAACTACCCAAGACACATGATTTCCTCTATGCAACAGATTCTTCCTATTGTTTGGAATACGCTTACAGAAAGTGCAGCCTTATACCCTTTTTGCTTTGGTTTGCAATAAGCAAGAATTTCCTTGAAAGGAAATTGGGTGGAGTAAGGGAGACAAGTTGATAGATACTAATTTATAATAAAATATTTCAGCAATATAGTTTAGAGATTATAATCAAGATCTGTTTAAAATATTTTCCAACAGGCTTTCAAACGGTCTTTTCTGCACCAAATTCCTTGTGACTTAGTGAATGCTGCCTTTGCACAGAGCAATTTTTTCCCATTAGTTCAGTTGATATTCTTTTTTTATTAGATTTTTTTCTAATCAACGATAGTCTTTGAATTTTTCATTATCTAGTTCTCATCCATAGATGAAATAATTTCATTGCAATGTAATTGTATGGAAGCTATATTTATTTTCCTTAATTTACTCTACTACCTATGTGAGAACAGAAGTAAATTATACCGAAGAAGTGGAAGATCCAGTGGATTCTGATGGTAGGAAAACTCTTTATTAGAGGTGTAATGAAAATTGATATTTTAAAATATGCTCCTTGTATCAAGTTTTTAATCAGTGATGCTTTAAGTTGTCATACAGAGAATAAATTGGCTATAGGTATTTTGAATGTCAAATGGACTCTAATATAACAAATTTAGATTGCTTTAATAAGTTTTCTTCTTACATATATATTTGGATATTTTTTATATTTTAAACATGAGTAAAACAATGAAAGCTATTGGCAATAGTATTATCAAATTTGAATTGTGTAAAATAATATAATTGTCAAATACTAAAGTAATAATTTGAAAGATCTTTAATATTTTTCATATAATTTTTAAAATTTAGGTGAAGTTTTGGGCTTTGAAAACCTAGTTTTCAGCATATTCGAGTTTGTTCATGCTCTATTAGAAAACCACAAGTTTAAAAGCACAGTGAAGAAAGCATTGCCTGAATTAATATATTACATCATTCTCTATATGCAGATAACAGAAGAACAGGTAAGCACATTTTTCATGCCTTAAATTGTAGACAATGTCTAGAAGCTTATTACTTTTCAGATATTGATGAAATACAACTCCAAGCAGTCTCATTCATCTTGGGCTTGAAGTTAGCATTTAGCACCATCTGCAGGGACCCAGGCTTTCTATTCAAAGTAAAATGTTTTTCAAACCTCATTTCATATTTTAATGTTTGCAAGAATGTATGTACTTCAAAATTATGTATCTCAGATCCTGTGTGAACACAGAGTCTCTCTGCAAGTCATTACAGCATCTCTTCCTTTTGCAAGTTGATCCTTTTGCAAACATAGTGTCAATGATTTAACCTGTTGTTTAATTGTCTGAATTACACAGGCTGTACCACATGGTAAAATGCTGATTTATTCTCTTTAAAAGCTTAAATGAGTAATGAGTATTTACCTAAACAGTTTATTACTAGATAAATATCTTAACCACACATTCTGCTTGCCGTGATATGAAGATGCCCCATTATTTTTAGAAACCATAGTCTTAAGACACTCTCTACATCTTGTTACTACCCTACAGCTAATCTGCAACTAAGACAAGCAGAAAAGTTGACTTGCAATGTTTTGGTATGAAACCACCCCCCCACCCCCACAAAAGCTCCAAAGCAAACAGTCTGGAGCATTGGTCCCCAGCCTTTGCAGTTTGGTGGCCTGGCTGCAGGGCCACACGAGTGATGGGCTGATACACCTGTTGCCGTCATTAATCGAATCCCACCTGGTTGTCAAGCAGGTTATGGAAGGTTGGATACCCTGATCCAAGCCATGAGGGTGAGCTGTGAAGTGCCTGAATTTTGATTTCATGACCATAGGGACACTGCAATAGCTGTAACTTCAGGAACCTGATGTAATTACCGTTCATGCAGCACTGCTGTAATTTTGAATGGTCACAAACAATGGTCATTAACTGAGGACTACCTATATGTGGTAGTTTAATTATGTGTCATCTGGAATAAGAAAATGTATTTCTATAAATTATTGAAGTGCTATGATTACTTTTCAGATAAAAGTCTGGACTGCTAATCCGCAACAATTTGTTGAGGATGAAGATGATGATACATTTTCCTATACAGTTAGAATTGCTGCACAGGACTTGCTGCTGGTAAGATTTTACAATGGTACAAATTTACAATGTTTTGAAAAATATAAACCAAGAGTGGGGAATGTATGGTTCTTCAGATGTTGAAATATGTTTCGTCGTCCTTGACCAATGACTATAATGGCCTCTGCTGATAGAAGTTGGAAACCAGTAATAAGTGGAGGACTATAGGTTTATTTATTTTGATCTACACAATAGTGGCAAATGGAAGTTGTTTTTCATAAGTAACTTACTGTATGTCACTATGTACATACTTTTAATGCTTGCTGCCTAAGAATGTGTGACTTTTATACTATTTTATAAGAGCTACTGTGCTCTCATGTTTTAAGTTGAAAGTAGAATGAAGCAATTAATGGATAGTTTAAAAGAAGATAAGTGTAATGAGATCAGAAAGGCTATTTCATAAAATTATAGAACTATTTTTATTTAGCATTTATTTTTTAAATTCATTTCTCACCGTTTTGGAAACAAGATACACATGAGTGGCATTAGATTGCTTTCAAACCCTTCTAGTGTTTGCTGTGTTGAGCTTTATTCTCTCCCCATCCTTGACATCACTGTATTTCATGTGAATATCTAAAATATTTTAAGATGTTAAAAAGAAGATAATTTTGTTAGTAATTTTTTCTTGACTAGATTGTTTTGAAGCTATTCACTACTGCTAACTTCATTATCAATAAAGAATAGTGATATGAAGGTTCCCTTTACCTTTTCTAGAAAATGTGAGCTATTGTCATACTTCTGTATAGGCTGTGGCAGCTGATTTCCAGAATGAAAGTGCAACAGCTTTGGCTGCTGCAGCTACAAGACACTTGCAGGAAGCAGAGCAAGCCAAAAATACTGGTGCTGAACATTGGTAAGAAAGCAGTTTCTATAGGTGACAGTATCAAAATATTTAATCCATAATGAAACAAACTAGTATTATATACCTTATAATCAAGTTAGAAATGAAAAAACTAGAATTAGAGTAGTTGCCTTCTTGTTGACCATTATAAGTTATTTGGGGACATTAATAAATAAATTAAGATTGTTCATAAGGCAGAATAAATGCTAGTTTTCTAGGCACTTTTTGCTTAAATTACAGGAGAATAAATCACCTGATTTATTATCATTTTTAATATTGCTTAAAAGTTAACCTTTCTTCAATAGAATGCTGAAGGACATTGGCAATAGGGGATCATATAAATGCGGCTGAAGTATTGATAATGTTGCGATACAAGATTCCATAATACTCAGCTCTGTTTGTTTGACAAAATAATTACATGGATTTTATTACATAACAATCAGTAAAAATGCAATCTATAAGATAAATAATATATAAGATATATTATAAATAAGATTAGGCATTGATTAACTGCCAGTTTACTACATGTTTTGGTAATGCTGTCAGTTTTTATGAAATGAAATTGGATTTTGCTTTGTTTTTCCTACAAAATAGTGAATTCTGTAAGCAGTGCCTGTTGTGATTGATTCGCTCTGCAAGAACTAACAGAAACATAGATCTATGCCAATAGATCTCATTTAGTTAAAGCCTATTCTCAGTTGTCTGTCCTCTCCTTTCTCTTAGTCATGTACTAGATTTGAAAGCAGGCATATCAGAATAGAAAAATGGGATTTTAAGATGAAAATGAATAAACAACTTTTATTATTATCATAGTGATCCATACAATATAATAAAAGCCACCAAATCTATAGTATATCTGTTATATTTACTGTTCCTAAAATAATCACAGGATATGATATGTATATACAATATATAAGATATGTAAGATATAGAACATGTAAAGTTTGGCCTAGGGTCAGTACTTGTCCTATTGCCACAGATAATAAATGGTGTTCCCTGGTTCAATGCCATTGAGAATAATTCCAAAGAATATTATGCATTAGTTTCTTTAAATAAGAAGTTACTTTCAATAAATATTTTTATTTCAAATTTCTAGACATAAATATTCTAGCTGTATTCCAATATTGATCAAATAATCCAAAATACTTTTAAATCTTAAGCATTTGACAGTAGCTATCAGTTTGGCTAGTTTCAGAAAAGGGTTGGACTAATACTAATACTCTAAGATAAATAGTAAAACTAATTCATATAAAAATAGTATTTATACTAATCTAATATACAATTTTCCCTGTTATAATACAAACAGATTAGGTTACCCTTACTAAACTACATCTGTAACAAACTCTGTCTCAAATATCCAGCACAATTGTTAAATAACATTCTTCAAGTATATAATAGCTCATAATTTGCAAATAAAGTTGTACAACCACAGTATTATTTATGTTATATATGGTAGCCCAACTACCGTATTATTTTCTTAGTTTGCCATTGGTTTTCTACTACTTTTTAGTTATCAAGAATTGAATATTAGAAAATTTAAGTAATTTATTCTTTGCAGGTGGAAGATACACGAAGCTTGCATGCTGGCTCTAGGCTCAGTCAAGTCTCTTATCACAGACTCCGTAAAAAATGGAAGTATACATTTTGATATGCATGGATTTCTAACCAATGTTCTTCTTGCTGATCTCAACCTCTCAGGTACTTATGGTTGCCTAAAAATAATAAAACAGAGAAATTCAAAAATATTTTCAAAATAATGTATAGTTTTTGGATAAATTTTAAGAGAATGTTTGTGGTTATAGATAAAATGTATAGCAGTTAAGTAAGTATGAGTCCATTTATTTATATACAGGATGAGATTAATTCAGAAACATTCTTCCAAACATAAAATCAAATTTACAATTATGTCATTTAATGAACATTTCAAAGCAGAAAAGGAAGTCATTTCAACTCTGGTCTGCAAACAGAAGTTTGTTTTGATTCATTCAAAGCCCTGGTAACATTACCTATGTCTGCTCTTTGTCAACAGTCAAAAAGTAAGGAATACGAACACATTCTTGTTAACACAATGGCTTCTTGTCCTTTCTGTTATAATCCTTAGAATAAAAGTGATCAGGTACATTCATTTATTTGCTTCAACTTGCACTTGGAGAATTAAAGAAGTATGCTGTATTACAATGTAAATCAGGTGTGCACAGTTCATACCACTAGACTACAACACCTATTATGTTCATGTGTAAAAAAATAACTTCTTTTTTATTGTCTCCAAGTATGTAAATTGTCTCACTAATATATTTAGGGCCATAAGGCCTGTTACCGAATGATAGTTTTGAGAGAGAACTACAATAGCAATAACACTATGGTTTGCTTTTTTTCTTATAGTTTCGCCTTTCCTTCTTGGCCGTGCTCTTTGGGCGGCCAGTCGGTTCACAGTTGCAATGTCTCCAGAGCTCATCCAGCAATTTCTACAAGCAACAGTCAGTGGCCTTCATGAAACACAACCTCCTTCTGTGCGAATTTCTGCAGTAAGAGCTATCTGGGGGTATGTAGCTGAAGACCTGTATTAGTTGATCAGTAGCATAAACCATGATTTAATTTTGAGAATGTATAATACTTAGAATGGTGAAGATATTGAATGTATGATGGTGAGAAATGTTGTGCTGTGTTACAATCTTATTGGCAAATATAATTTTATAATTTTTCTTCTTAAAATGTTTTTCCCCCCTAGCTACTGTGACCAGCTGAAGATTTCTGAAAGCACCCATGTCCTACAGCCTTTTCTTCCTAGTATCCTTGATGGATTAATCCATTTGGCAGCTCAGTTTAGTTCAGAGGTTCTCAATCTTGTGATGGAAACTCTTTGCATTGTCTGCACAGTAGATGCAGCCTTTACAGCAAGTGTGGAGAACAAGATTTGTCCCTTCACCATTGCAATATTTCTCAAATATAGTAATGGTACGTGCTCAGACTTGCTCTTGATTACGATTACAGACGATTCTATTCAAAGAACACTGCTGATTTCAAATATTTTTAAATAAAGAAATTTGATTACACAGGTGTTGGATTTTTTTCAGTATTTTATTAAAAGGCCATAGTAACTATCTTAGTTTAAAAAATATCCAAAATATTATTATAGAAAATAGCTGGTTTTTGTTATGCTTGTTTCCAACTGTGACAGGTAGCATTTTAGCCCTCAGAAAATTGCTCGAATTGTGAGTATGGCCAGTTACAGAACACCCATTTATTAGAAGGAGAACTGATAAAACTGCTCATTCCTTGGTCCTCAGAATGCCCTCTATTTTGTATCTTTGCATTTTTTTTCTGAATACTTCTTGAACAAAACACTTGACTGAAACCACCAAGCAGTGTAATATTCCAAGAATACATATGAGTTGTGTGTTGGCTAGAATACTTGTTAGTAGATAGGTTCATGCTAGAGGCTGCTTTTTCTTATTATGACATTATGATTTTATTAGGGTATTTCTCCTTAGTAATTGATATTATTTCTTTATTTAGATCCAGTTGTCGCTTCTCTTGCCCAGGATATTTTTAAAGAACTAGCACAAATAGAAACTTGTCAGGATGCAATGCAGATGAGATTAATTCCAACTCTTGTCAGTATCATGCAAGCTCCTGTTGATAAAATTCCAGCAGGACTTTGTGCAGTAAGTATACAGGCATTTTTTTTTTCAAAATATAGAAACATTTATATAGTCTGACTTGCTGATTTAAAAAAAGAAATATTTGTTTTTAAATTCCTAATGAAAAATACATTAAAGCTGAGATTCTCTGCAAAGCCAAACAATATAACTACTAAACAAGCTTATATATTCCAGAGGTCTAAAAATGAAAGTATAATTAAAGCAATTGATATAATAATAGTATAATAGTTAAATTCATAGGGAACAGGACAATGAGGTAATTTGGCATCTCATAGTTAAAATTAGCAATTTAAACATAGTTTTAGGTAATTTCTTGGAAATGTAAAGGAACAAAAAGTGGAGAAGGTTTAAAAAGTTATTCAGTTTAATGGAATTTCCAGATTTTAGCTATAGATGTCGAAAGCAGAAAAAATATTTCATTTAGTTACTTAAAATATTTATAGAGCCACCTGTCTTTTAACAACTCTGGGCAGCTCCCAAAATAAAGAGAGAGATTCAGTATTCCTCAAGATTTCTCAATAAGGCAAGGGAGGAAGACATTCAGAGAAAAGCTGAAGACAATATGAATTTTCTTGCCAATCAATGGTCGGAAGGTTGTAGAAGTATCATCTTGAACAAGTTGGTTCTAAGTTTTAGAAAACAAAACCACGCTTGCTCATTAGTTTGATTACTGTTGAATAAACTAATCCTATTGCATCATGTCATCTCTCTACCCCTAGCCCCAGCTGGTTAGTTCCCACCTCTGATTTCTTTTCTTTTTCAGACTTCAATAGACATATTAACAACTGTTGTAAGAAATACTAAACCACCCCTTTCGGACCTCTTAATCTTCCAAGGTTTTCCTGCTGTGGCTCAGTGTAGCCTGCACACAGATGACAATGCTACCATGCAGGTAATGTTTTGTGAGTGGCTGTTCAGTCATTTGTATAAACTTTCTGTATTTAGACCAACCAGATTCATAATGATTAACATGCAGGAATACGTTGACTGCAAATGGCAATTGATTCCATTAATGAAATTTAAATGGCTTTTTTATTTCTATTATTATATTATTCAAACACGAAGCATATCTTTCACAACTGAAATTTAGTTTTCTCTAAATTTTGCTAATAGCAGAAAAGGCTTCTATGCTATGAGACTGACAAAAAAGGCATTGCAACTGCACAACACAAGCCCCAGCCTCTTGTACTTGCACCTTTACATTGGGTGCAAATATATAAAATATAGATATCATGATGTAATTTTCATTATTTCTCACTCTTACAACATTTAGGAATGTTACCAAATTTTACTTGTTTTGCTCTTCCTTTTTTGGTAAGTGGTTTGCTACAGTATCTGCCTGAGTAGATATACAGAAAGTAGAAAATTAAAGATTGATATATGGCTGATAAATACTATTTAGAGACAGGCTATTTAATTTCAGATAGTTGATATACTTTGAACAAGCTTCACTAATCTTTCAGGGGGAAAATAACACTTGTTCAAGCAAGTTGATAAAATATACTTGTTTAAATGCAACAAGCATTCTGGAAAACAGCAATTTTGGCTTTATTTCTTTTGTATCTGTTTCTACCATGCCAGCACTTAAATTTAACTAATGCATATGAATAACATTAGACATTCATGCATGAAAAAATGAATAATATTTTATAAGGTTATACCTTCGATCCACCTGTTTGGATCAACATATGGTCAATTTCATCCTCTAGATATTTAGATTAGGAGTCTAAACATTGTAATATTCCAAAAATTGTGCCAAATAGAGTTTATTTTATTTCTTTCAGGCTTAATACCTAGATCTTTAAAGGGGTTTTGTGAAAAAGTGAAGCAGAATAAGGTCATCTGAAAATATTTCTTGTCGAGTTTTATTTTTCCTTTGATCACCAGTTACTATTTCATCCTGTATTGTAAGAAGATGTTTGGTTGTAATATCTGAATTCTTTCTAGAATGAAAGATTTTGTGCCTTATTATTATCATTTATACAGAATGGTGGCGAGTGTTTACGTGCATACATCTCAGTCGCTCTGGAACAAATTGCACAGTGGCATGATGAGCAAGGCCACAATGGACTGTGGTATGTGATGCAGGTAGTAAGTCAACTTCTGGATCCACGCACCTCAGAATTCACAGCTGCCTTCGTAGGCAGGCTAGTTTCTACATTGATTTCCAAAGTTGGGAGTGAATTGGGAGAAAATCTGGATCAGATTCTCAGAGCAATTCTTAGTAAAATGCAGCAAGCAGAAACTCTCACTGTAATGCAGGTAAGAAATTTGTACAGTAGATGAAAACTGTAATTATTGGAATATTTATTTAATTATAATTATCAGAATAATTGTTTGCAAGCACTATATATATAAAATTGATATCGATATTTTATTCATGAGGTTGTTTTTTAGAAATTGAAGCTATCATTATCTTCTTTTAATTCCTTTTACAGTCTTTGATCATGGTATTTGCTCATCTAGTTCATTCTCAACTGGAACCATTACTAGAATTTCTTTGTAGTTTACCTGGACCAACAGGCAAGCCTGCTCTGGAATTTGTAATGTCAGAGTGGATGAGTCGACAACATTTGTTCTATGGACAGTATGAAGGGAAGGTCAGGTAAGGTTTTCTGTTATTGCAGTGTATATTTCTTCAGATTAGAACAAGTATTTAATTGTTTTTTTAAAGAATGTAAGAAGTAAGTGTAAGAAGCAATGCATTTTATCTTAATTTTATTATAATGAATTGTTTAAGACAAATTGACCTTATACATAACATACAGTCCTTTATATACTGTACAAGGATTTGTGCCTTGTTTAGAACACAAACATCTCTTATATAAAGGAGTGGAATATACCCATCAACCGTTGTAGAGGGCTGGATTTTGTTAAGCATCCTGCCCACCCATTCAAAAAGAAACTAGAAGTGTTGTCCTGTGTTGGCTAGTAAACTTGGTAGTAGGGATTTCAAATTGGTGGAAAGGAACAAACACTTGGGGCTATGGAAAAGCATATTGGAGAGAAAAGCCAGAAGGTACCCAGATATACACCACATATACAGTAATATAGACAAATATCTTAAACTCTTGCCTAGTATTTCTGTTTTTAAATTGCTATAAAATAAATTATGTGATTATTAAAATAATGATATAGACGTTCATGACATAGGTCCTATTAAATATTTGGTTACACACCCAAATGAAATAAAATATTGTAAATCTTTGTTTATGCTTTTACATATATGTCTTATAGGTAGAATGAAATGAAATGAAATGAAATATGTTATTTTTAAACATTTCAGTTCTGTAGCTCTATGTAAGTTACTCCAGTATGGTATCAATACAGATGACAAGCGCCTCCAAGATATCAGGGTAAAAGGGGAAGAAATATTTAATATGGAAGAAGGTATACGTACACGATCAAAAGCAGCCAAAAGTGAGTATTTTTATCTGAATAAACAGGATGTATCCTTAAAAGTAATTTTAATTCTTTGTTATCTTTATTAAACAATTAACATTAGGTCTATTTTGTAACTGGTACCAAAATTATTTTTTTCATGATAAATGCATCTATTGAAATTTTGGATATTGATACAATCTTCAGTGAAAATTGAGATCTTTTGTTCCGTATTCCATTCAGTTTTTGAAATTTGCATACCAACTGCACTTACCAATAAACAAATATTTATAAACAAATATTTTATATATTTAAAATACATTATAAACAAATACTTATAAAAGCTAGTGAATTTTTAATTTTATAAGAATAAATAATTCTGAACATTTAAAAATAGGTTCAGAATATATGTCCAAATTTCATGAAAAGCAGTGTAACTTTGACTGGGAAAAAAATATTTGCCATGTGTGTAACTGACTATTCTTCTGAACCAATTAAACTATTGTGTACTAAATATCTTATATAAAATATTTTTTATCATTTTTTAAAAAAAATATGCCCTGCTATGTCCTGAAATATGTAGCCTGCAAAAGGTTAACTTAGAGACAGATGGTTATTGACAATTTTTGTTTAAACAGAGTAAATATTAACTTTTAATAATAAATATAAGAATGAGTGTATAAAGAATCTGCATCAACAGATAATCCTAATTTAGCAACTATCTCATATAGCAATAGCACTTAGACTTATATATCGCTTCACAGTTCTTTACAGCCCTCTCTAAGTGGTTTTACAGAATCAGCATATTGCCCCCAACAATCTGGGTCCTCATTTTACCAATCTCAGAAGGATGAAAGGCTGAGTCAATCTTGAGCCTAGTGAGATTTGAACTGCCAAATTGCAGGCAGCTGGCAGTCAGCAGAAGTAGCCTGCAGTAGTGCACTCTAACTGCTGGATCACCGTGGCTCATATGGAAACCATTTGCAGTTATCCCAGTGATGAAAAATTAACATCATGACCAATCCTTGCATTTACAACCTTTGCAGATTTGTAAAACAAAGGAGAGCTGAAGTAACTTTCTGAGAATAGTTTCTCTTAGCGACCACTTCATTTAACAACAGTTGCCAGCCCCACTTGTGGTCACTAAATGAGGACTACCTATAGCCAGGCAGGGTCTCAAAACAATAGGTTTTCTGATCCTGCTTATTTTTGTGTTTGTGTGTGTGTGTGTGTGTGCGCGTGCATGCATGTATGCATGCCAAGAGGAGTTAAACTACTGCTGGCCTTTTATAAAATATGTACCGTATTTATCAGACTATAAGACGCACTTCTCCCCAACCCCCCCAAACGTGTGTCTTATAGAGTAAATATGGGCCTGTTTTTGGCCTCCCAAACCATCTGTGTATCCCATTTTCAGCCTTCCCAATGTCCAGAAGTACTGCAGGCCAAAAGCAGGCCTGTTTTGGGCCTGCAGAGTGCTTCTGGGGACCGGGGAGGCTGAAAATGGGACATGCAAAGGCCAAAAACTATTTTTTTTTCTTGTTTTTCTTCTCTAAACCTTGGTGTGTCTTATGGTCTGGTGCTTCTTATAGTCCCAAAAATACAGTATTTCAAAACATACTGCGGAGACTAATAAAACATGAAGCACTTCTCCAGCTGGTTTTGTATTGTGGTTTCTCAGAGTTCTTAATTTCTTAAAAAATCCACAATTTTTGGTATCTTTTAGATCCTGAGCGCTGGACCAACATTCCTTTGTTAGTTAAAATATTAAAGCTGATAATAAATGAGCTTTCTAATGCAATAGAAGCAAATGCTTCTCGACAGACTGCTGCAGAATGGAGCCAAGGTACTATTTGCTAGGTATCTTATGATCCAACTTGCATGGAATATGGGTTTGGAAGTACTTAGGTCCAAATATACTTAGCCATGTCTTTAGATTAATCACTGTTGTATTGATAATTTTCAAGACCAGTGGTTATGGGTTATTTCTCTTGATTACAGGAGAAAAAGAACTGGTTATAGTGGTAGTGGGAGAAAAAGCTATAATATAAATTTAATAAAATATATAAATATGTGACATGCTGCTGTAGTACATAATGTAAACAATGTTCACCGCATTGCATGAGTACAACAGCATGTGAGCAAGGTTGCAAAAAAAATTACTGTATTGGGCATTTTGATCAGTATTAATGTGTTCATAATGTGAGTTCTTTCCTTTTACAGTGTCTTTTTTAAAAGTTTGCCTTATGTTCTATGTCAATTTACTGAGTTAATGACCACAAATGTTTACAATAAAAGAATCAGTTTTCAGTGGGATAACACATTACAATGCTTAAATAAAATTTACTTGGAGACAAAAATGTTAACATTTGTTTTCCAGAGAATATTACAGCAGACAGCCAATAAAATTAAATAAATCTGTTCTGCTAGTTTAATTTCTTATTTCAATTAATAGAGGAGTCCAATGACATGTGGGAAGATCAAGAAGATGAGGAGGAAGAAGAAAACGAAGGGTTAACAGGCCAGCTATTGTCAGATATTCTTGCCACCAATAAATATGGTAAGTGAAGCAGTTTTAAATTTGTGAAAAAGCATAAAAAGCTTATTATTATTTTTTTAATCAAAGCAACAATAATGTATATGACTAAACTGTTAGGATTTCTTTATTCCATAGTTCAATAAAACAATTTCAGTATTAGTTCCGTTTCTAAATCAGTCCCAAGAAACACACAAATTGATGCAACTCTCCCACAATGCCTACACAAACATACATTATTTGAAATTAAAAAAAAATGCATATGTTCAAAAGATAAATAGTAAGTGAAGCGGATGCCCTATATCTGGAAAATGAAGACTTTCATGATTCAGTGGTTCTGCTTGCAAAAAAGATTTCTATTTAGCATGTTAAACAGAAGGTTTGGCTAGGATTGTTGTTACACTTGATATTTGATTCCTGAATGTAGGAATTCATTCTTTTGTATTAAAAGTAAAAAACACTAAATCATGTTTGTTTCTTATTTTATCTACTATTTCTGAGAAATAAGCTTTAGAAGTAGATTGAAAGTTGGACTGGAGAAAAGAGTTCTCAAAAATGAGTATATTCATTGTCTGTTCTTACTTTTGTATTGTTTTAGGAATGGAAATTTAAAAAAATTATGATACCATAGAAATAGTGGTATGTTTATGCCACTTTTAGAAACATATTGTTGCTGTTAAATAATAGATGGTTAAATAAATAGAAGAAACATTCATTGTATAGTGTGGAAATATGATTATTATTCTGGTTTGTTTTGTTATTTACTGATTCGTTCAATGTCTAAAAAGAAAACAGTTTATTGTAGTGCAAAGAAAGTATAAGACGTTCAAGACTTCAGTTCTTTAAGTGCATCAACTTTACTTTGAAACATTTGTTTGACAGATGAAGATTATTATGAAGATGAAGATGAGGATGATCCAGATGCATTGAAGGATCCTCTGTATCAGATAGATTTACAGGTGGTGTAACTTGCTATCTAATTTTGTTGTATATTTATTTGTACTTTAAACCTTCACTGTCTAGAATAATATCATTATATATATTATTTATCATATCTGTTTTTAAAATGCTATCACAAATTGGGTTTTTTTAAAGTAGCACCATGATAAGGAGCAGTATCATTAATGAATCTAAAGATATTTTACAGTATATACAGTAAAAGCAAGAGACAGAACTGAAAACAGTGCTCAATTTTTCTTTAAAAGCAAAGCAATTTAGATCTTGTAGCAGAAAGCAATTGGAAATCCCATTCTGATGGTTGTATTGACTAAGTCAAGAAAAAGTGTTATTCTGAATGCAGAGAGTCTATATTTTTTAGACCTCAGAATTGCTTAAAATTGGGTATTGCAAGGCCCCTGAGTTTTACCTGTTATTCTTAGATAAGGGAGTTAAACAAGAATCAAACAGCCTAGTTTGAAGAGGCTCATTTGCAAAATAGAAAGATGTAGCCATATAATTAAAAAATCATATGTAAATCTTTATCTTTGCAGCTAATGAGAAATAGACTTTAGTTAGAAGAGAATTTAAATAACCTTGAGGATAATTCAGTTGAGCTTCTTTGACTTCTTTAGGATTAAGAAGTTATATACAGAATCTCCTCCCATTTTAGGCATGGGAAACCTCAGATAATCTTCTACTTTTCCCTTCTCTATATTCTCTTTCATTCCATTGTTTGTTTAATTCTGGCAAGTGTCTTAATAATTTCACATCCAGTTTGAGAACCAGTTTCGTCTAGTGGGTACGGCTCCAGGATAGAAAGCAGGAGACTATGAATTCAAATCTCATGTTAATCATGAAAGCCAGCTGGGTGACTTTGGGCCAGCCACTTTCTCTCAGCCCAATTCACCTCACAAAATTGATTGTTGCAGGGAAAATAGGAGGAGGAAAGTATATTGGATGTATTCGCCACCTTGAGGTATTTGTAAACATGATAAAGGTGGGATACAAGAAATCTTAATATTGGACCTATTGCAGATAAGAAAATTTACATTTATTAGCATCAAAAGCTTTCCAAATGGAAGTTAGTTAATTCTAGTGTGTTGAATTTTAAGAAATGAATAAAATATTGAAATAGCATACAGATAGTTCTCGGTTTATAACCATAATTATGACTATAAGTAAGTCTGGAATTACAGTTGTAAATCATGGCAGTTGTTAATAAGATCATCGAATTTTATGATTTTTTGTGGTGATCCTTAAGTGAATGCCATGATCATTAAACTAATCCATTTTATTCAGTGGCCCATTTTTTGCTGGAAACCAGCAAAAAACACCAAAAATTGCAATCATATGACTCTGGTATGTTGTGTACGGCCATAAAGGTGAGCCAGTTGGCAGGTACCCAAAATGTGATCAAATGACCTGTGTGTGTGTGTGTGTGTGTGTGTGTAGCTGTCAGGACTTTGGAACTGGGTCATAAATACCTTCTATCATAACTTAAATGAGTACTATCTATATTGAAGAAGAAAATGCACACAATAAAGGAGCAAAGAAATTAAAGACAGAAAACATTGAAAACATTTTTTACATTTCTGGAAAAAAAACAACTAAGACATCATTGCAGTGTTCTGGTAATAATTTGGATAATTATTATTCCAATAATTTGGAAAGAGAAACCAGGAAAAAAACCCACTTGAACAAGAAAATACCTTGTTATTCATGACTTGCCTCCAAGATCAAATACCATAGAGAATTTTCCATTCTCCATATAAGTTAATCAGAAATAAGTGTTCTTTTGAAATAGAATATTTATTTGAGTTACAACAGGAAATAGACCAACAATATTATTCTAAAGCTGATGAAATTGTTCTCTTGACACCACTCAATAGTTTTCAAATACACGGGACTGAAATTAAAGCTATAATCCTGGACATAGTTTGAATTGAATCTCTGATGCAATTCAAAATAAATATGTTCTGCATTACTGGTAGTCCTCAACTTACAGCAGTTTGTTTAGTGATGGTTTAAAGTTACAATAGCACTGAAAAAAGTGACTATGGCTGTTTTTCACACTAATGACTGTTGCAACATCCCCATGGTGAAAGCCAAATCTGGCTCTAGGTTCTGCCTCAGTTTACCTTTCCAATAAGCAACTGAGTTGGAAGATTATTTAAAAGCAATTTAATAGGGTACCCTGATAAAGTGGGTTCTTTCTATGTAAAGGAAGAGAGAACTTCGAGCCCCATGTTTCCCTCCTTTCTATAGTTATCACAACAAACAAAATGCAAGAGGAAAGTTGATTGGACAGAATAAAAGGAACCTCCCTTTGCATAGGAAATCAGTTACATGTAGTCAAACATGTTACATATTTGTATCCCATAACATCACACGTGTTCATTAAAATGAGGTCTGATGTCAGAAGGGGCGTTGAAAGAAAAAAGGACAAGTACAAAAAATGGAAAGAAGGACATACAACTAAGGCAGAATATCATCAGATAGCCAGAATCTGCAAAGACGAAGTCAGGATAGCAAAGGCTCAGAACGAACAAAGACTTGCAACAAAAGTCAAAGATAATAAAAAAAAGTTTCTTCCAACATATAAATAACAAGAAAAATATCAAGGAAACAGTCGGTCCACTAAAGAGAGAAGACGGCAAGGAAGTAACAGGGAACAGAGAGAAAGCAGAACTGCTTAACTCATTCTTTGCATCGGTCTTCACGCAAAAAGAAACTATAGCTCAACCCACCAAAAACATAACTGTAAAAGACAGACCAGAAATAAAAGTTAAAATAAGCAAAAAAAATAGTAAGAGAACACCTGTCTGATCTTGATGAAAACAAATCACCGGGGCCTGATGGATTACATCCCAGAGTTTTAAAGGAGCTGGCAGAGGTCATCTCAGAACCACTGCACCACATCTTTCAAAAATCCTGCAGCACCGGGGAACTACCAGAGGACTGGAAAAGAGCTGATGTGGTTCCCATCTTCAAAAAAGGGGGAAAAAACAGACCCAGGAAACTATAGACCAATCAGCCTAACATCAATACGAAGATAGTGGAAAAGATAATAAAAAAACAGATCTGCCAACATCTAGAAACAAGTAAAATAATAACTAGCAGTCAGCACGGGTTTGTTAAGAACAGATCATGCCAAATCAATCTTATTTCATTCTTCAACATAGTGACTAAATTAGTAGACCAGCAAAATACTGTGGACATAATATATTTAGATTTCAGCAAGGCATTTGACAAAGTAGACCACAACCTATTTCTTAGTAAGCTAGAAAAAAGTGGAATAGATAGCACCACCACTAGATGGACTTGCAACTGGCTGACATACCATGTTCAACGAGTAGTCCTTAATGGGTCTAAGTCTACATGGAGGGAAGTAAACAGTGGGGTGCCACAAGGTTCTGTCTTAGACCCAGTACTCTTCAATATCTTCATTAACAACTTAGATGAGGGAATAGAAGGGGAACTTATCAAATTTGCAGATGATACTAAGCTGGCAGGAATAGCTAACACCCAAGAATATAGGCTCAAGATCCAGATGGATCTTGACAGACTAGAATACTGGGCCGTATTTAACAAAATGAAATTCAATGTAGAGAAAAGTAAAGCCCTACACTTAGGCAAGAAAAACCAAAAGTACACATATAGACTGGGTGAAACCAGGCTCAATAGCAGTAACTGTGAGAGGGATCTTGGAGTCTTAGTGGACAACCAGCTAAATATGAGCCAGCAGTGTGCAGCAGCAGCCAAAAAAGCTAATGCAATCCAAAATTGCATTAACAGAGGGATACCGTTGAGATCAAGTGAGGTACTAATACCACTCTATAAACCCTTAGTAAAACCACACCTAGAGTACTGCGTCCAGTTTTTGTTACCACAGTATAAAAATATGTTGAGACTCTGGTGCTTGGCAACTGACTCATATTTATGATGTTTGCAGTGTCCCAGGGTCATGTGATCAACTTTTGCTACCTTCTGACAAGCAAAGTCAATGGGGAAACCAAATTCACTTAACAAGCGGGTTTCTAATTTAACAACTGCAGTGATTCACTTAACAACTTTGGCAAGAAAGCTTGTAAAGTGGGACAAAACTCACTTAACAAATGTCTCACTTAGCAACAGAAATGTTGGGCTCAGTTGTGGCCATAAGTCAAGGATTACTTGTATTGAATAAGCAGGTGTGCTGCCATTTACTGTAGGTGATTGAGATTAATGCCTTAATCCCAAATTTTAAAAAAGTTTGTTTCAAAAATTCTATACTCATTCTTGAACAAATATTAAACCCATATTTTGATTCTGATTTGTAAGTTACTTCACAAATTCTTTGACAACTTTAATTAAAAACGATGACACCATTACCCTGGGTTAATTATGTTTTTTTCCATCAAGTATTAACTATGTACTTCTTTTCTATTCAGGTATTAACAATGTATTTCTCTTTCTCCTAGGCTTATCTTACACAATTCTTATGCCAGTTTGCCCAGCAGCCTTGCTATGCAATGTTCTCAGACCATCTCAATGAAAATGAAAGAAGAGTTCTTCAGACCATTGGCATATAAATCCAGAGTATCCGTCATAATATCAAGGCAACATTTTCTGGTTTAGTTCATGTTTTTTGACCTAAACAGAGAACACTTCCTTTATTCACAAAATATTACAAATATGATTAATTTTTATTTGGAAGTACTGCTGGTGATTTAGAAGGCAACAAAAGGCAAATATGTATGGAGTTTTGCATACTGAATTTGCACAATGGGAACACTATTCTTCCGATAAACTTTCCAGTTTGGCTCGAAACATTTTTTTCCTCTACTGAAAAAGCACTTCACTGACTTCTTACAGCACAGTTTAATGAAATGAGGAAGGAACTATTGTCACTAGCTTGTTTATCTACCATAGAAACTTGGAAGTGCTTCACACTTTTGTTACGCAGGATATATTATCTTGATCTAACCAGATGACATTTTTTATATAGACATTTGGAATGAAATGGAATCTGCTTCCAATCCAATACTTTGAATTAAAATCTGAAAAATAAAAATGCTAAATTGTTTCCTTTTTTAGAAAACCTTTGGGGCTCTACCATTTCATAATTCTGTACTAAAACCATCATGCACCCATATTGAGCAGACTTGCTACATTAAAACTCAGTTCCTGTGGTTACTGATAACTTTTGTTTAGAAACCAAACTTTTTTTATATGAAATTGATTGTATTTAACTTGTTTATTTGCTTCATGAATCCATTTCTCCAAAACTGTTTGCTTTGTTCACACAGAGGATTATATAACTGACTAAACCATAGTTCACAAATTAGTACAAGTATTTTTATAGGATAGTAAAATTAATATTGCTGGTTACTCTAAAAGTCAGTACACCAATGCATCTCCCAACACCTTTTTGCCTTTTTCTCCCTTTTTGGGAAATGAAATAAAACTATTCAAACATAAATTGGTATTGTTCTTTTTAAAATTCAGAAAAGAATTTTGCTTTTAATTACCACTTAGAATACTATATTCCTGTATAGATTTGGAAAGCAACTTTCCGTTTAATGTGTACTACTACATTAATTAATCTGTGTTGATTTCAAACTGTTTGAAGTGTATACTATAAGAAATTTATTTCTGTGAAATGCCTATTACATGAGTATTTCTGGCTCATGAAAAAGCCAGGGCTTACACAGAGTTACAGATATACCAGTTAGATCCAGAGTATATCCCTGACTTCCTTAAGAAAGATAATATGTATGAAGGTAACTATGTATTTCCCTCCTATGAATGAAGTAAATCTAATGGAAGGTAAATTTTAGCACACCACAAATTTACCCTAAGAAAGTGTCTTTAATGATTTCTGCTTTAGGATGTTTAATATAATTAAATTACTAATATATTTTTATGTGGACACTGAAAGATAATTCTTGTCCATTCTCACTGGAATTAGAACCCTTTTAGCTTAATTGGAAATGTTAGTTATGATGATAGTGATAATTTAGAAATTTCTTTTAACTTGAAAGTGAATTTGGAATATAATAATTTGTTTGATGTGTTGACACTATTTTTATAGGACATTTCTAAAAACCTATGACACAACTTACTAATTTTTTGTTTCTATTCTCTCAACAAAATATTTGGGCAAATAGATAAAATAGATGCCTTAAGCTTTTTTTCCTCTCATTGTGGACAGCTTGGGAAATTGTAATGCAAAAGTCCAAGTATTATAAAAAATTTTCCATTTAAAATCGCCTGCTCTCTTATTTCCTAACTTTCAGGATTTCAAAAGCGTATTCATAAATAACAACTATTTTAAATAAAAGAATAGCAAAAATAACTTTTCATCTTGGATCTGATATGCATAAAAGTATTACTTTAGGGTACCAGAAAAAGCTTCATATTTATCATTTAACCTTACTAATACAAAAATTACATATTTATTAAGTTTACCTTTATTTACTAAGATTGACATAAGACTACCTCATTATTATTGCTATAATAAATATTGGATACTTGAATAACTTTAATCAAGAAAATGCAAGTAGCTTCCCCTTTTTAAAAATTAATAAACTTGATTTCATATACATAGAGCAAATATTTCATAAGATCAAAAGTAATTTTAGAATGGGTTATTACTATTTATAAGTATTTTGTCTTATTATATAAATACTATAAATGTACAAACATTGCCCTTTATTCTACAGTATATGCATAGATCATACATGTACATTTATGTATTTAAATAATGAGAAAAATTTGCTGCTCCATTCATAACACAGCGATTTAGCTGAACAAGAAACAACTAAAGTTCAGCTTCTGTTTCAACATACCCAGTAAAATGAAACTCTCCAGCTCTTTGAGTATTTGGTTGTCTTTTACATGTACTTTGTAACTTGATGCCTTGTCAATTTCCTATGCTGCTACCATAATTGATTTAATTGTCATATTAAAACAATTTGTGGATGAATATGTTTATCCCTTTTGAGTTCTATAGTGCTTCTGAGTGAGGTCTGACATTTTTGTCCCATCGGTTGTTTCATACATAAATAGACTTTTAAGGATAGTTGTGTACAAAGTCTTTATATAAAATAAAAGTATCTACAGAATGTATACTTGAAATAAGATGATTTGATAGCTATAGTAAGGATCAAGACTAACTTGCAGACCTTTATAGAAATATATAAGTTAAGTATATAAGCGAACAACATAATAGTGACAGAAATGTCTAGTGTCTACTTGTTTTTTATCATTTTCTGCCATATCCTATTCATAACAAACAGTTTTACTTTGCTACTGTTTAGATGAAAAACATGTTATTCCATTCCTGGGAAGAAATGTTCTTTGGCATAGTTTATTGATACAAAATATGAAATTCTTGAATATACATTTTTTGAGTATTATCAACAGTTCTAGCAAGTCCCTCTTTCTTGTTTTGTTGACAAAAGTTACACAAACAATACACTTAAGTGCATGTCCATGCTGAATACATTCACCAAACTTTTTATGTAGTGAAAATAGTAGGCATTTACTTTTGTGTCCTAAAAATGTATCAAGGGAGACAGAGCAGTCAAGACTAATAGACAAATTAATTTTCTTAATTTTCATCATTCCCTTTGATTAAATTCTGTTCAACTGATGCTTTCATTGCCTTCATTTGAAAAGGCAAACAATAGTTGCTTAACTAAGTTTGATGTCTTTTCACATTCCCCGTGGTCTTTGACATCTTTTCAAAAAAAGTTAGGAAAGTGAACTGTTTCTAAAAGTTTATAGATTGTTCTCATGTTTAACAAAATATTATGTCTTAATTCATATTGGAATTACTGATCATTATGCTGCTACATTTATCCTGGGCTGCCTGAATCACAATTCTAATATATAGTTCACAAGCTGGGGTTTTTTTCTGTCTTGAACTTTTGGCTGCCATTGCCACGTTATAGCATAATTGAAACACGTACTTCGAGTGTATGCGACTCAGTGACTAGAACCACGTCTAAGTTAGAATACAAACTACTATAAAATCACCCTTGAAAATGCTTCTGTAGGAAGTGTGTGGCATGCTGGGAATTGTAGTCGAATTTCCAAATAACAAACGGTGTGGGCGGGGCCATAGGGTGTCGGGAGTTGTAGTTGACGTTCGGTCTTGGTCGATGTCCTCTCGCGGATTTTCTTCACGGCAGCAAAAGCCGGGCCATGGCGGCTGCGGCCAACTCGGGCGGGCGGTCCAAGGTGGCGCCCAGCGTAGATTTTGATCATAGTTGCTCTGACAGCGTCGAATACCTGACTCTGAATTTCGGGCCTTTCGAGACGGTGCACCGGTGGCGCCGCCTCCCGCCCTGCGATGAGTTCGTCGGGGCTCGGTGAGGTGTCTCTGGGGTCTGCCGGGGGTGGGGGGTGGGACTCGGCTCGGTGTTGGCCTGAACAGGAGCCACAGACGAAATACCGGGCCGGAGGGCGGATTTAGGGAAGGGATGTAAATCAAGGTTGTCTTGTCTTTTCCTTCCAGCCGTAGCAAACACACCGTGGTGGCTTATCGAGATGCCATCTACGTCTTTGGTGGGGATAACGGGTGAGTCTCCCTACCTTCCTTCCCTTGGTTGTATTCCTTCCTGTCCCCACAAGGAATACAAATGCTGGCTCCTCTTTGCCCTTCTCTGCTCCCTAACATGGTTCACTTTAACAATGGCACACAAAACGTTTGTTCCAGACAAGGTTTTCAAGATGAGGATACAGAGATTGGGATGGGAGTGAGAGGGATTTTTTCTTTCTTTTATCTTTAGGAAATAATGACTGAAATGCACAACCATGTGAAAGAAAAAAAAGAATGGAAACTGGAATGTTTACAGCGATGGAGGCTCCTCTTAAAATATTGCCTGTCATGAAAATATTGCTAGGCAGAGCACCTTTTCCCCCCCTGCATATTAAGAAAAAGTGCGGGCATAAAAAGGCAAACTGGACTTGAGTACTTCTTCGCAAGAGTATTTCTAAATACTTTAAAACTGGGATGGGAATTTCTGGATCCTCTGGCTGCAGAGATTTCTCTCCCCAGTTTGAGGTGTGTTATCTCTATTTTGGCTGCTCCATTACTTTCTCTTTAGGAAAACATATAAGGGGCCAAAGACAGTAAGGATGGCCTTGGGGTGCCTAACTCTCTTCCCTTGAAGAATGCCATGGAGTACCAAAAGTGATGAGTGCATCTATAGGCCTCCGGCCTTTCCTCCCGAGACCTTCCCCTCAATCTTTCTCCTAAAGAGAAAGTTGGACAAACCATCCCACTTTTATGTGACTCTATACAGCTCGCAATAAAATACATCAAATACAAAAACCACACAATATAAAAAATAAACCAGTCATCCACACAGCCACTAGGCAGGCTCTATTTCATGCCCAGAGTCCCAGACTCAGGGCACAGGAACCAAGTTTTCAAGGTCTTGACAAAATGTAAATATTATTCAACTGATTGAAAATTGTGATCATGTGCAATATATTTACATAAGATGTAAGCTGAAAGTTATGACAGGAATATCCAAGATGGTCAGTCAGTCTAGAATATGAACACTTATCTATCTATCTATCTATCTATCTATCTATCTATCTATCTATCTATCTCTAATTTGGAAATATCTCTATTCAACATGACAGTAATAGATCTTATCTAGAATGTTTATATCATTTCAGAAAATGCATGATTAAGGATTTATCAACATATATAAAATTTCTAAATTCATCTCTGGGAAGGGACAATGCAATAGCAATTTTATTTGCATCTACTTTGTAATAGTTGGGAATATGCTTTACTTTGTCTAGTGCACAGTGGTTGTTTTATGATGGTTGATGTAAAAATAATTCCTGTGTAATTTGCAAATGAAAGAACTTTTGCTATCCCTGAAAATATAATAGATTTGAAGATACTAAATTTTACTAAACAAGGGTGTATGTGATCATACCATTACAGCTTTCAAAGAAAGGAATGGTAGTGTTATTACCAAAAATGTGCAGTCTTTACTGAATCAGTACTGTGTCATTTGTAAGGCAAATTATTAAAATAAGTCATTTGCTTGAGGCATTTAGGAAACAAGCATGAACAAGCAAAATTTAAATTTATAAATATCTGTTCTGTTTCCATTAATTATACTGTAAAATTTACCCTAATATAATTGTTGAAGAAATTACTGTTTTTCTCCCATTTGATTTAAAAATATTTAGAAACCAAATAATAGGTAAATTTTAGCTGAGTAAATTACTTTCACCTATGAAACTTCTTTAACAATATTTTTGTGGCTTCTGAATATATATTTATGTATTGTTTCCTTTGAAGGAAAACTATGTTGAATGACCTGTTAAGATTTGATGTGAAGGACTGCTCTTGGTGCAGGTACATTTCTATTTCTAATAAATGTCCCATATTATCAATATTTGAGTGAATTAGAACTTCTGAATATTATTGTCTGTTCTGATTTGGTGTCAAAATAAGTTAAATTATTGGTAAAGCATGTTAGGAAGAAAAAGCAGTTTAGAACCTTTTTAAAGAAGATTAACATAATGAGCTAAAAATTTAAAATACATTATAAACTTTGTTGTAACTAAATATATTCAGGATAGTAGGTTTTATAACAATAACAAGATAAATTATACCACAGAATTTTGGGAAGTGTGATAGGCCCAAATTCCTTCTGAACAAACATGCAAATTTTCATAGGTTATATACAGGAGCAGTAGCATATAATTGGCAAATATGTAAGAATATTGCTAATTTAAATATGAAATACAATTCTCTACCTACCTACCTACCTACTATCTACATCTCATACTCTAGACTAGTAAAATTGGAGGTAGCTTCCAAAGGAGCCACAGACATTTTGAAAAAGGCACAGTAGCTTTAGTATTTTTAAAATATCTGCTTCATACATGCTGCCATGCATTTTGAAGCATTCCTTTCAAAGAAAGTCTATGTATCTTATTTTTATTACCAGTGTTGTTAAATGGAAATATTTCTTCTTTTGTTTTAGAATGTAAATCCAAAGAACTTTTTTGTTATATGGCAGGCAATCTGAAAACCCTTGTTGATCTGTACTTGTTTTGTTTTGACCACTTTTGATATGACAGACATTAAGTTAAAAATACAATCAACATTTACATGCCTTTCGTTAAAGTACCATATTGATTAAACCTATTTTTTATTCCTACGTACTCTTGTGTATTGTTCTGCATAGGGCTTTTACTACTGGGACTCCACCAGCACCAAGGTATCACCACTCAGCAGTAGTTTATGGAAGCAGCATGTTTGTATTTGGTGAGTTATCAGAAAGCTAACCGAGTTCTACACGTAATTTAGGAATCTTAGTGAATTAGCATGAGGAGTTAACAAAAGTATATAGCACTGACAGAAAACTAATTGATAAATGTTATCAATTCATGAATGTGAGCAAGATCTGAAACAATATGGAATAAGATTACCGTATATACTCGAGTATAAGCCGAGTTTTTCAGCCCATTTTTTGTGCTGAAAAAACCCCCCTCGGCTTATACTCGAGTCAGATTCCCCTCTGAAAAAAAAATGGTGTGGAGCTCCGGAGCTGGGCAGCCGCTTCCCTGCTTCCGTGTTTCCTTTGCAACTTTTAAGCATGGGGGTAATCGGAAGCAGAAAAGTTCTTGCTTTCAGCTTTCTCTGCTTTCAGTCCGCTCGGGAGGAGGGGGAGGAGATGGTGGTGGCTGCTCACGTTGTTTTCTGAGCTCTAGGCTCATAAAACAACACGAGCCGAGGTCGCTGGCTCTGCTCAGCTTCGTTCCTCAGCCCCAGCTCTTTCAGTCCGCTCGGGAGGAGGGGAGGAGGTGGTGGCGGCTGCTCGCGTTGTTTTCTGAGCTCTAGGCTCATAAAACAACGCGAGCAGGCTCGCTGGCTCCGCTCAGCTTCGTTCCTCCTCCTCCTCCCGAGTGGACTGAAAGCAGCTGGGGCTGAGGAAACGAAGCTGAGCGGAGCCGAGCGGACTTGCTCGCGTTGTTTTATGAGCCTAGAGCTCAGAAAACAACGCGAGCAGCCGCCACCACCTCCTCCCCTCCTCCCGAGCGGACTGAAAGAGCTGGGGCTGAGGAAATGAAGCTGAGCGGAGCCGAAGCGACCTCGGCTCGCGTTGTTTTATGAGCCTAGAGCTCAGAAAACAACGCGAGCAGCCGCCACCACCTCCTCCCCCTCCTCCCGAGCGGACTGAAAGAGCTGGGGCTGAGGAAACGAAGCTGAGCGGAGCCGAAGCGACCTCGGCTCGCGTTGTTTTATGAGCCTAGAGCTCAGAAAACAACGCGAGCAGCCGCCACCACCTCCTCCCCCTCCTCCCGAGCGGACTGAAAGAGCTGGGGCTGAGGAAACGAAGCTGAGCGGAGCCGAAGCGACCTCGGCTCGCGTTGTTTTATGAGCCTAGAGCTCAGAAAACAACGCGAGCAGCCGCCACCACCTCCTCCCCCTCCTCCCGAGCGGACTGAAAGAGCTGGGGCTGAGGAAACGAAGCTGAGCGGAGCCGAAGCAACCTCGGCTCGCGTTGTTTTATGAGCCTAGAGCTCAGAAAACAACGCGAGCAGCTGCCACCACCTCCTCCCCTCCTCCCGAGCGGACTGAAAGAGCTGGGGCTGAGGAAACGAAGCTAAGCGGAGCCGAGCGACCTCGGCTCGCGTTGTTTTATGAGCCTAGAGCTCAGAAAACAACACGAGCAGCTGCCACCACCTCCTCCCCCTCCTCCCGAGCGGACTGAAAGAGCTGGGGCTGAGGAAACGAAGCTGAGCGGAGCCGGCGACCTCGGCTCGCGTTGTTTTATGAGCCTAGAGCCTAGAGCCAGGGCGCCTTCATTGCACGGCGTCGTTGCTGCCCCGAGGGGAGGGCGATTCTGGGCTGCGCAATTGGGGGGACTTCGTGGCTTTGGGTGGGTGGGTGGGTGGGAGCCAGGACGTTGACTTTAAGCGCTGCCGACCAAGTGTTTCACAAATACCAGTGGGACCCCCGTCTACCACCACCCCTCCCTCTTTTGCCTCCTTCCTTCTGATCAATCAGGTTTTCCCAGTATTTGCTCACAGCTGCGTGCTAGGCGTTGAACGCGGGGATTTCTGATTCCCCTTACACGCGCGTGGATATGCCGCGGGGCGTTTTCTTCCAAACGCCCCACGGGCAGAGAACACTGACTTTCATGATAGTGAGATCATTTCCCAAATTAATTGATTCACTAACCCAAAAGAAGAAGATGTTGATGACAGTGGGAGGCAGGGGTCACTCTCCCTTGCACGAAAAAAGCAAGAGCCGTTCTTATGATCTCTCTCTCTCCCTGTAATACAGTCAAGCCCTTTCCAGGATGCGCGATCCTCCCCCGCCGCTTTGCACCTTGCAAATGCAAAAACCCCGGGATTTTGCATTTGCAAGGTACAAAGCTGCAGCGGCAGATCCCGCGTGCTGGAAAGGGCTTGACTGTATTACGGGGAGAGAGAGATCATAAGAACGGCTCTTGCTTTTTTCTTGCAAGGGAGAGAGTGACTCCTGCCTCCCACTGTCATCATCATCTTCTTTTGGGTTAGTGAATCAATTAAACCTTTCATGATAGTGATATCGTTTCCCAAATTTCCCTTAAATCAGGGAAGAAATCACAAAAAAACCTTTGGACTGAGAATAAGCCTGTTCCTACGATGCCATTTTTGTTCACTGCAGTGTGAAAAGTGTGAAAAAACACACTTCTTTTTCTTCATCTTCTTCTTCCCTATTTACTGGTCTCTTTCAAAGAGGAAATTGTAAACATCAAACTTATTCTCAACTGTCCTAGTGAAAGTTTTTATTGGTATCTATTTTTATTTTTGAAATTTACCAGTAGCTGCTGCATTTCCCACCCTCGGCTTATACTCGAGTCAATAAGTTTTCCCAGTTTTTTGTGGTAAAATTAGGTGCCTCGGCTTATATTCGGGTCGACTTATACTCGAGTATATACGGTAGTTTAAAAACTAACAGTATGAAAATAATGCAGGAATCAGACATATTGCAAAGCATACCAGGAAATAAAAAGTCAGTATACATTGCACAAAATAGACATGACAAGTTCTGGATATCATATATGTTTCTTATGAACTATGAAGGCATTAATTGGCTTGCTTTATGTAGGCATATTTATTGTTATAAATAATAACTCAAATTGTGTAAACCATCTCTTTTATTGAAACATTATCATCATTTAGGTGGCTACACTGGAGATATATATTCCAATTCCAACTTGAAGAACAAAAATGATCTTTTTGAATATAAACTTGCAACAGGCCAGTGGACAGAATGGAAGATTGAAGGAAGGTAAGAGTGTATATGTATTATTACATAAACCTGGAAAAAGTGCAGATTCATAGAACAGAACTCAGAGGAGTAATTTTGTATATAATTATGAAGGCTGCAAAGTAGTCTAGAAATTTCAAAATTTTGGCCCTTCTCAGTTGATAAACAGCAGTAACATTAAACCCATTATCTTCTTTCAATTATTTTACCTAAAAAAATCAATAAAAGGCAAGAATCAGTGGCTGTATTTGCAGATAATGCTAAATAAAGAACAATTGCTTTTATTTAGTCAGGATCCCAAATCAAACTAAAACTTTTTTAAAAAGGCTGTTAACAGGTGCTAGCCCTTGATATATATATATTTAGTAAGTAAACCTAGAACCTTACTTCTATGATTGACTTCACTAATTCAGAAAGAAAAACATTCAATTAACTTGTTTTTTTCTTGATATGCAATTGTAACTGAATTACACTTTGCTTAGCCTGAGGGACGATCTGGAGTTTTTAATGTGTTGGTTTGTTTTTTCTCCCATTAAACTATGAATACCAAAATCTTGGGATTTAAATTATTTATCCTTCCAAACCATCCATTCCTCCATCCATCCAAAACAATTCGGCCAGATAACATAAAATTAAAAGAACAATAAATAAATAATACAGATAAGGTAAAACATATGCTCATCATCATATCTAATTAATATATATCATCCAGATCAGAGATATTTTGCAGGTTGGCCCAAATTTATTGTACTCTAGTAAAAAATTCTTATAGCATGTAGCAGAAAAAGTATATGGTGTTCTGTACTAAAACGTAACTATTCCCCAAATAGTTACATTTTGAAATATTCATTCATTTAGGTATGCAATAATCAGTCTTTTGTCATACTTGTGTAACTGTAATAGCAGTTAAGAGACTTGGAAATTTGTCTTTAGATTACCAGTTGCCCGGTCAGCTCATGGTGCAACCGTCTATAGTGATAAACTCTGGATTTTTGCAGGATATGATGGAAATGCACGGTAAGATACATTATTTGTCTAAGGTTATGGTTATTTTTATTAATAATTGTAAGACAACTCATTTTTAAGACTCTTGATCTGATAGGATGAAGTTAGATTTACTCACATGCCTTTATTAGTATTTTAGTTTACTATTGGTTTATTATGATATTCAGAAATTCATAATTAAGAAGGCCTAATTTGCAGTTCATTGAGCAATTTAAATGAAATAAATTATATGAGCCTTGTTCTAACATATGTTTCTTCATTGGAAAAATTTGTTTCCATTTTCTGGAGCCTTTTTTCTCAAGAAAATTAATTAGTAATAATATATAATATTTGGCCAAACCTGATTTGACCAAATATTACAGTAAGTTCTTTACTGTCTCCCTGACTTCCAATGCCTAGTTGCTTGTCTCTTCAATATAATTCTTTCCTAATCCAAAAGAAATTCATGAAGGCTAATTAAGGATGTAGATGATTGAATTTTGAATATTTAAACATATTTTAGGAGCTTGGAATCAGTTCCTTACACTAAAAAATACAACCCATTTCAAAAAGCCCCCTCAAATTCTCTATGGATTAATTTTCCAATGTGGAAGAGAAGATGAGAAATAATCTCTGAGGCAGAATTCAGGCCTTATGTCTTAGAGCTCTGACTATGACAATTGCTTATAGTGACGGTGGGTAACAGGGATTGTAGGTTGAACATTTCACTCCTTTTGGCCCCCAAATCTCACAGTCTCCTTGGATCTCTATCACTGAACTTTGACTTTTATCATTTTATGCTGTTGGATAACTTTTAATGTATATTCAATTGTAATATCTATTAGGGCCTTGATTGTAAATTTTCCTTAACATAAATAGATTGTGCTGTTACTGTTACATTCCTAAAAATATATTAAAAGTGATATTTTCCTTCAATACAGATTAAATGACATGTGGACTATTAATTTACAAGACAGAGATTTAACGTGTTGGGAAGAGGTAAAACAATATCTTAATGTTGTTAAATTCTGGGTTAAAATATAATTCCTCAATGAGTGTTGAGGTTAATCTATTTAGAGATGGATTGTGGTGGAAGGGTGGATGGATATTTCTAATTCAACAATTGTCAGTATTTCAGAAACACATTTAAACAAAATATTGGTTGTATAGTTCTAACTTTTTGCAATTCTTTATATTTAAATTTTATTGTTCCTGCTAGATTATACCTTAGATAACTAAGACTGAAATCCTCATTTTTCAGGAGTAGGCTTATAAAATGTATTTTTACTTTTAGCAAGGGAAGATAGATAAGGTATGCAACCCAAATTGTTGATCTTTCAATACCTGGTTTTAAAAAGTTTAGTCCTTGTTTATTTTTTGATAGTATGAACAAATCACCATACATTTCAGTCTTCAAATTAACAATGAATCTATAGCTCTGACTGAATGGTAGGGAATGGAAAGATAGTATAAATCCTTCCGTTCCCCACCATCCAGTCAGAGCTGAAGAAGCTTCTTGAATGAGAAGTGAGATGTCTTCAAAGAAAAACCAGAAAGTCCAGTTGCCTCTTGAAAAAGCACCTTTGGGACAACCATGATCTGGATGACTCAGAATCTCCATAGACAATGAATCTACAGTATATAGATCTACAGAAATACTTAGATTGCTGGTATCAACACAATTTATTGCAGTTTATTTTGTGGTGTTGCTTTTCAGATTAAACAAACTGGTGAGATTCCTCCTTCATGCTGTAATTTTCCTGTAGCTGTCTGCAAAGAGAGGATGTTTGTTTTTTCTGGCCAGAGTGGAGCAAAGATTACCAATAACCTTTTTCAATTTGAATTCAAAGAAAAAATGTATGTATGAAATATAACTGAGCAAAATCAAGTAAGTTTAAAAATGAGTATCTTGGATTTATCTAGTGGAAATGTTTACTATAATTTAAATTCAAAAGCTCTTGAAAAATAATTTGAAAAGTATTCCCCTGATTTGATTTGATGTCACCCTCTTTTTTCTAACTTTGTTGTATTGTAATGCTGTTGTGTTTTTATTTTTTATGCCATCTCTTACATTATATTTTTTCTTTGTAAAATGCCAAGAGTCATTTTGATTGCGGTAGCACAGAAATATGTTTAATAAATAAATACATTTCTGTAAGGTATCCCCAGAAAAAAAATTGTCAGTTATGAGGAAATAAATTTCAATGGAGACATTGAAGAAAATGACACTAGAAATGAAAATCAGGAGAAGGCTTTGAGAGGGGTGTGTGTGTGCCTTCAGTTCTGTTTTTGATTCCTGGTGACTGCCAGGATAATTCCCTGTAGTTTTCTTGGCAAAGGGTTTTTGAAGGTAGTTTGCCATTGCCGCCTTCCAAGAGTATAAAAGACTGACAGGCCTAAAGTCACCAGTCTGCCTTTGTGGGACTGGAACGCATGTTCTCCCAGTTTCCAGCCTGATGGCTTAACTGCAACATCAAACTGGGTCACAGGGGTAAACTATAACATTTAGTATAATTGAAGTAATATTGATTACTTTAATATTGTTATATATATTAAAGCAGTCAACCTACATGGATTTAGTTTTACAGTTTCAGTAAGGCATTTGCCTGAATTGTTTTTATTATGAATGAATTATTCATTATCTGTATATAAATTGTAATGGACCAAAAAAAATATTACGGTATCTGAATCCCTTTATTAGGCCATTATGAAATTACATTATACTATGCTGGTAGGATGTTCCATCAAGTTGATTTCTGAAATCTAAAGTGGAATAATTTATTTTGTCTTACCAGGGCAAAAATTCTACAGAATGATGGACTAAGTGTGTTATTTATGAAAACAGACTAAAGGATCCTGTTGCAAAACCTATTATAATCATTTATAATTAACATTTAAACTCAGCAAAATGTAAACAGGATGCATTAATTGTAAACTGAACTAAAATGTTATGTGTTCAGTTTAAGGAAATCAAAAGAGAACAAAAATGTATATAGTTAGAATTAATTCCTATTTAATGTGCTTACTACCCAGTTGAGAATTGTATCCAAGACTTTGATTAGCTGATAAGCAGGATAACAATTTGTAAAATATTTTGTACAGATAAAAGAAGGAGAAATTATAGATAGTAATGATCAGTCAAACATACAAAGGAAGATGTGCTTTGCTTCATAAATTTCTTTAAAACAAGCTGCAAAGCATTTCAGAGTAAGGACCAGAATTCACTTTTGACTTGGTGCAAAAAATAAATCTCATGGCAAAAAATTTTTATTTATTTAATCTAGATGTAAATCTAAATTTAAACCAACTTTAATAACTGTAAATACATTAAATAGTACATTGGGATTACTCTTGAAATATTTAATAATTTTCCTTTCATGACAATTGTTAGAGGATTTGTAAGGCTTGGATGCAGCTTTGTGCTTTCCTGTTTTAAAAACTGAAACACTACAAATTCAATTAATAAATAATCTTTGTTTTTTTAAATATCAGTTGGACACGAATCCCTACCGAACACTTACTACGGGGCTCTCCACCTCCTCCCCAAAGGAGATATGGTCACACAATGGTTGCTTTTGATCGCCATCTCTATGTGTTTGGTGGTGCTGCAGATAATACATTGCCTAATGAACTTCATTGCTATGATGTTGACTCTCAGACATGGGAAGTTATCCAGTCAAGTCCAGATAGTGAGGTAAAAATATAATTAATTGCTTTTAATTACCTCTGCAAAATCTCTGATTTAACAAATTGATTTCATATGACAGATAGAATTATAAGGAAGAAAGAAATAGTATAAATACCAGTAGTATAAATGCTGTTATTAAACATGGAAAAAATCACCACTAGAATTTTAAAAAAAGATTATTATATTACAGCTTAGGAGGGAATAAAAATACTTATTCACTTAGGCCTTTTAGTGTTTGGGTGTTTTGATGTTGACTATGTTAAATGTTTAGTTTTTGTATGTTTTGTTTTAATGTTTGTTGTTTTATTGCACGTTTGTAAGCTTGTCAGATCCATTAAAGAAATGGATGGTATGCAATGTATATACATGAATAATTGGGGCTGTTCCTGGGTAAAAGGGGCATTTAATCACAGCTAGTTTACTGGTGAGAGGTGAGCATTATGAAGTGATAAACAAAGTGAGAGGTTTACTCTTCAGGGAATACCCACCCTTTCGTATGAATACTAAGATGCTAAGTGATCTGACAATTTTCTTTGGTTTGATGTTGGTTTTAGAAGTTTTTCTCTCTCTTTCTTTGTCTGTATTAAAAAGGTGCTACTCTCTTTAAATATGAACTGACCTGTATACAGTAGTATATCTATATATGGTAGTGGATCAGCATATGTACTGTATTTCCCACACAGTTGTGTTGAATCTTAAGCCTTGAAAACTGATTTTAGACCAGAAAATATTGGCTACAGAGCACCAGTGCGGAAAACTGAAGTTGTGGTTGTGCACCATAATATTTTTAAAGGGAATACAAAGTATTTTGCATTCTTTGTTTCTAGTTACCAACTGGAAGACTCTTCCATGCTGCAGCTGTTATCTGCGATGCCATGTATATCTTTGGAGGGACAGTGGACAATAACATCAGAAGTGGAGAAATGTATAGATTTCAGGTAATATATTGAAAGCATTGGTCATCGATTAATATAAGAAGATAAGAATTATTAGTTGAAGTTTTGACAGTGAACTTTAAAATATTTTGATATTTACTCTTTAGTATTTATTTAGCATAAAATTCCATTTTGGAGCATGATCTTTTGCTTAGGAAGAGACTGCTACATCTTATATCAAGAGTTGCAGAGAGATATATAATATTAAAAATGATTTTTTCTGGAATATGGTGGAAAAGTTTCCTTCTGTCTTTAGCGAGTAGAGATCTGATGTACAAGTTGAGAGCAATGTTAAAGTGCAGAGTTATCACACTAAGGAAGCATCAAGATCTAGCAGAGTTATTTTCATTTGCAGAAATTTAGGATCCAGCTCATGTGATTTCATATTTGAACTTGTGTTCTCCCACCACTTTTCCCACTATTTTTCTTTTTGTATAAAATTGAGTAGTTTCTGACATTGCAAGCTAATTTTATTCCTGGATCTTTTGAACAGTTTGTGTTGTAAATAGGTAATATTTCATATACATAACTTTTCCATGTAGAGTTGTTTCTATATGGTTGTGTTTCAAGAAACCACCTGCACCGGTGGCTCCCAACCTTTGGGGCTTGGTGGCCCAGCTGGGGGATCGAGGGGAACTAAGCTATGTAAGCAGCAGGCTGGTGAACAGACAGCCCTTGTAGGAGTGGCAGGCTGGCACACAGATGCACAACTCAACTTACACAAGCAGCAGACCAGCACACACACAGACAAGTGCCCACTAGCCTGCCATTCGCTCAAGTTGAGCTACGCACGTAGTTGTGCACTCCAGCCAGCCACTCTCACAGCCCAATTCTGAATAAGCCATGGCCCGGAAGTGAGCTGCAGCCCATTAGTTTCTTTCTCCTACTATTTATTGCCCATTTTCTGCATTCTGCATAGCATTTTCAGTTCTGAGGAAATAATATGAGGAATATGAATGTATGTGTGCATAAATTAATTAGGTCAAAGGTTTTTCTTGCTACTATTTCTTATGAAAATGTTGTAGAGCAAAGAGAGTTAAATCTTCTAGATAGTGTACCATTGTATCGGTTCAATGACATAAAGAGTTAATAACACTTATGTAATCTGTTCATGCCAAACTGTCATTCATAGCAATAAAACATTCCATTTCAGAGTATAACAAAGCAATAATTCTTGATTTCAGTTTTCTTGTTACCCAAAATGTACTTTACATGATGACTATGGAAGGCTATGGGAAAACAGGCAATTCAGTGATCTAGAATTTGTGCTTGGGGAGGTAAGTGAATTCTAATGACATGGCTGAAAAGTTTTCTCTGCAGGAAATATATGTATATATCATCTATTATTTATATACTATGTACTTTGTTATTTATCAATATAGTAGTATTAACTGCTGATAAGGGGCTTGGAAATATTTCCAGGGGCCATGCTGTGTATGATTTCCCTATTATTTTGATAAAGAAAAGCTTAGAAGAAAGATGAGAAAGTGAAAAATGTGTTCATATTACTACAAATCCTGCTTCCTTTTCCATGCTGTCTCCCTATTTCTGACAGAAAGAAGAGCGGGTCCGAGGGCATACAGCTATTGTCACAGCTCGCTGTAAATGGCTGAGGAAGAAAATTACACAGGCAAAAGAAAGGCTGAAACAAGTATGATTTATTACAAATATTTATTGGATCCCCATAATCCAATTTATCTTCTGGAGTAAATGAGGAAAATGTGTAAATTACTAATATTTAACCATAAAAATAAATTAGAATAAATATGTTTGTTTGCAGCAATCGGCTTTCCTCTCCAAGAATAAGTCTATCAGGCCATTTGTGGTTTGGTTACAGCAATATATTAGTGTAATAAGCATACAACAAAGGATATTACTACTAGAACTAACGAGAGAACTTAGCTAAAGTTTAATGAATATGTTCTCTTATTAACTCCATTTACAATAACTTTTGATACTTGAAACAAATGGATAGGAGGGTCACAGGCCACTAATATTAGTTATTGAGGAAAGAGCTGCAAATTGATGCTTTCATGTTGATTAGTTGAATCTGTCATATATAGAATCTAAAGGAATGGATGCTTTCAGTTAAAAAGTAATCTAGAAGTGATGATTGATTTCTTTTTTCAGTTCCTACAACAGGATATAATATTTGGGTAAATCTTAAAATATATACCATCATTAGATATAGTTTGCTATTTGTATTAGAGTCTCTCTTAATTTTAATAACCAGGTAAAACAAAAATAATGACAAATTTGTCTGGAACTTACGTATATGCAAGGCTATATAAATAACCATGTAATTGCTTCATTTTGCGGCATTACTTGGCTTACATAGACCTGACTTTTATGTATTTATTTTTGTCAAATTTAGATAAGCCTAACTTTTAGATAACGTTAACTCTAACTTTTCCCTCTCTTTATTAGAAATCTAAGCAAGAGGTAAATGAGGAAGGACAAGAGGTGCCCCAAAAGGAAATGGCAGGCAACAATGTAAAGATGGGTCGCCTGCAGCCGCTGCTGGAAGTGACAATCCGGGAAGCTGAAGCTCAGCCCTTTGAAGTGCTCATGCAGTTCCTCTACACAGACAAAATCAAATACCCACGCAAAGGTAGAATAGTAGAATGGATTCCTAGGAAAAGTAGTGCATGTTTTCCCTGTCTCTTTCTGGAATTCATCTTTCTAAGAAAGAAAAAAATTAAACGTGACTAGCGCCAGAGGCTTATGATACTAAAACCAAAAGCAAATTTCACGTGATCGCCATCTGCAGCAAATTTCAATATGCTTATGCCTGTGTGTCACAGACCAGACAAGAATATGGCTGTGCTTCTGATGATGTGTTCCCAACATGATTTGTGAAACTCTGAGCAAAATGTGCATTGGAAATCCTTAGCAATCGGGTAATAGCTTGAAAGATGCCTTTGCCTAACATTATAAGAAATGGTTGTAGGAAATATTTAAGAACCTTACATTCTTAAGGTTCTTAAAAATATTTTTAAAAATGTAAGAATCCCCAGCAGCAGTGAGGCTATGAATTCTCAGCTGAGATGTGTTGAGAAATTGTGCCTTTGAGCTTAAAGGAATACCAATAAGAAGAAAAAGGAAAGAAAGAGAGAGGGAGGGAAATGTCTTTGGAGGAGATGATAAGCCAAGTGTTTTCCTATATTGCACTCTTGAACCAGGAGGAGCCAGTTGAGATAAAGGCTTGAACAAAATGGTTATTTTATCACTTTATTATCCTTCCTCCAAGCAAATAGCCTAGTTAGAGAGCAGAATTTTTGTGATTAGATTTTTAAACAATAATTTTAAAAGCCTCTATGCAATGCCAGAACATGCGCTTTATAGGCCAGTGTTTCTAGATTAAGCTAGTAGCTGTCCAGCTTAAAGATTCATCTTGAAAGGCCTTTTTTGTGACCAGGAAACTGGAGAACTACTACTTGTCAGAATAAAGATAGTGTTTGACTTACAACCATTTGTTTAATGGCAGTCCAGATTTACAACAGCCTCAGAAAGGATGCTTTATGACCTACAAAGCCCTTCCAGATGTTGCAAAACATTGCACTCTTATCCCCACAGTCATATGATCAAAATCAGGATCCTTGGCAACCTGTTTGGACTTACAGCTAATTGCTAAACTCCACATGATCATGCGATTGCCATCTGTAGTCTTCTCTGCTGGGAGTTGGCTGAAAGAGCTGCCTATTGAGAAAATCTGAACTCCTTCGGTGGGATACAGGAACAACTGAAGGAGTTCCTTTCCAGTGCCAGAGAGGAGCTGAAATTCTTTGGCAGGCACCTCTTTCAACCAACTTCCAAAGACAAGAGGGAGCCAAAAATCTAAAAAGAGTTTAGAGAGACCACAGTAAAGTGCTGCAGTGCACACCTGGCTTGTACCTGGCCTCTCAGGGGCCCCACCACCCCATGAGATATCCTGCGCTACTCTAATGACCTGCCCTGTCATTTAATGACCATAACAGGGAATGCAGGGATTGTGGTAATTAAGTGAGGCAATTATGTAGGTATTAATGACTGCCACAATTTAAAGATTGTAATGGGCAGGCTCCATTGCAGTCATAGATTGAGGTCCACCTGTAGTCAGGGTGATACAGATAACTCCTTTTCCATCACAAAGTTTTTATCTTTTTGTACTTTACTGCTCTGTATTGCATTTCTTAGCATAAAGGAATGTAGATGCTTTAATAGCATTTTAATATAGGTTTTTAGAGATTCATTATTGCAATATTAATACTGGGAATCAAATAATTCTCTTTCCTGCCTGCTTTCTCACCTGTCGCATCGTTGCAGTATGTGCAATTAATTAATTAATTGTTACATAGGGCATGTGCAAGATGTTCTGCTAATCATGGATGTGTACAAGCTGGCTCTTAACTTCAAATTATCTCGATTGGAACAACTCTGTGTCCAATACATTGAGGCCTCAGTAGATCTGCAGAATGTACTTGTTGTATGTGAAAATGCAAACAAACTTCAACTGGATCAGCTGAAGGTAGGATTGTTGTTTTTTTAAAAAAAATCAGAGTCCAAGTGGTTAAAGCATAGGCCAGAAATCAGGAAATTTTGAATTCTAACCCTGTCTTGGGTACAAACCCAGCAGCATGATCATAGGTTAGTCACTGTCTGTAAATGTTAGGTAGGCGATGGCAAACCACTTCCAAAATCTTCCTAAGAAAACTGCAGGGACTTGTTCAACTAGTCAACACTAAATCTTGTGTGTGTGTGTGTGTGTGTGTGTGTGTGTGTGTGTGTGTAGAATTAATGAATTTTCATATATAAAACTGTTTCATTTTAAACTAACTTGAACATTCTGGTACTAGGCAATCAATTTTCAAGTACTTTTCCTGAACGAAGCCACCCATTCTTGCATGTGTTTCATCTTTTTTCCATTGTTCATGTATCAGTAAACTATGCAAATTTAAATTGTTTAAGAGAGATTCCAGCTCTATTGGGAAATAAAAAGGGACCTGGGACCTGATCCCATAGGTTAAATAAAATAGAAAAGTACATGTTGCAACTAAAGGAGAAGGTATGCAAGCCAATATTTTCCCCATTTAGAGAGACTCTGTTAAAGAACGTTGGTAAGAATCAAAAGAAAAGAGATAAACTGGCTGTGTAACTTCTGAATTTGAATCTTTCAGAATTAGCTTCTATAAATAGTGCATATTCATAGAGTTAACTGTAATGCTTGTGAAACATGTCATTTAAACTTTATTATATTCTAGAATTTTTTTATACTATATTGCAGAATTTTTTGAAATTGTAGAAAAAACATTCCAAACATGATTTTCTTACAACATGGATACATATGCTGCTGCTTTTTTTTTTAGGAACACTGTCTGAATTTTGTGGTAAAAGAATCACACTTTAATCAGGTAATAATGATGAAAGAATTTGAACATCTTTCTTCATCTTTGATAGTAGAAATAGTACGAAGAAAGCAGCAACCTCCATTTCGAACACATTCTGATCAGCCTCTTGATATCGGTAATGTATCTTCCATCCAAGATGAAATATTGTTTTCACGCTATGGTCTGTGTATAAATTATAGAAGTCTAGAATACAGGATAGAATTAAAGTTCATAAATGTTCAGTTTTGAAATAAAATGAATTTGAAAACATAAGTAAGAGTCTGTACAATTTTGTAGGTTGGGAAAAAGAATGGATGATTCCAGGGCTTAATGATGGCCTAATCAATAAATGATCAATCATTTACTTAATGATGGCCTAATCAATAAATGTTTGGAGAAAGATATATTAATTTAACCTCCAAATACTGTCTTAGATAAAAGAGCTGAATTACAGTGCAGGTGTTCTACAGAGTATAAGCGAAAAGAATAACCATTACATCCTACAGGTAGTCCTTGACTTATGACCACAATTGACATCACAATTTTGGTCTCTAAGTTATGCAGTCATTAAGTGAGTCATCATGTGACCAGACCTGATTATACGTTACCACGGTTGTTAAGCAAATCATGAGGCTGATAAATGAATCATGCAGTTGTTAAGCGAATCTGGCTTCCCCCATTGAATTTGCTTGTGGGAGGCCGGCTGGGAAGGTTGCAAATGGCTGCAAGACACTGCAACTGTTGTAAATGTGAGTTGCTTGTTCTAAGTGCCTGAATTGCAATCATGTGACTGTAGGACCATAAATTTGAGGAAATAACTGGCTTTTTTCAGTGCCATCGAAACTTCAAACTGTTGTTAAAAATGGTAATAGGTTGAATAATATCTGGAGAAGTACCTACATGGACATAGCTTGTCTAATTGCCACTTATTGCTAAAACTGATATGGTGTTCTCTTTAAATTCAAAGCCACAGTATTTTGCAGGGTGATAATGATAATCCTTTGGTCATTCTGTAGGAGGAAAAATGAAAATGTGTTTTTCATATCTCCAATTATATTTTCCAAGTATATGTGCTAATCTCTGACACTGCTGATTATGATCAGGATGAAAAAACTTACCCCTATGAGAAGTAATTAATATTTTGCCAATTAAAAAACTCCCCAGGTATAAGCTTTCTGATGTTCAGCGACTGTGCAGTAATTCGTATCTGTTAACTATTTTGCTTAGCTAATCAATTTGTCATCTCAGAATTTAGAAGGAATGCAATAATACCTTGTAGCTTAACTTTGGCTTTAAAAAAATGATTCAGGTTGTGTAAGAGACAGGGAAACAGAGAAACTGGAAAAAAAAGTCTTCCTGGTAGAAGGCAATTGCAAATTGTTGCCAAGAAAACATTGTTGCCAAGAAAACTACATGGACATATCTATAGTCAGTAACTTGACTTTGGGGATTTGGTATCTTAGATTATCAAATATTAACGAAATTCCTTGATGGCATTGCACTGAAACGGTGGATACATAATTGCAAGTAACTTCTAGCTGTTCTGATGTAACTAAGTCAATGATTTTCAACATCTTGGGCAAACCTTTATGGTCCTGTGTGTGCAGGAACCTCGTTGATTCAGGATATGAAAGCCTATTTGGAAGGTGCTGGTCTAGAATTCTGTGATATCATTCTACTATTAGATGGTCATCCAAGACCAGCTCATAAAGCTATTCTTGCAGCCCGCTCTAGGTATGTTTTACATTTTAATAATCTATGATATAAAATTATACAGATGTTAGAATATAACTTTTTATTTTGACTTCTTTTTATTATAAAAATTAGGCCCAAGCTACAGAGCAAAATAGAAATTTTGATAAGAAATGTTGAATAATTGTATCTATTTAAATTTATTATTTATTTATTCATCCAGCCAGCTATTCATTTATTCAGTTTTCTGAACTTCCCATCTGCCCCGAGAGGGAGTATGAATAAAAACCTTGCACAATGTGTAAGTTTAAAAACATTGTAAATTGGTTGCATTTGAGAAACAAAATGTTTAAAAGAGGAATTTAAAAATGCTCCAGTATTTCATTCTCTGCTCTTTATTTTGTTTGTTGAACAACCAACGAGTGACACAATTTTATGAGAAAAAGCAAGTATGGAATCAACCATATGGTTCAACTGGTTTTTTTTTTCTTTTTTCTCTAGTTACTTTGAAGCCATGTTTCGTTCTTTTATGCCAGAAGATGGCCAAGTTAATATTTCAATTGGTGAGATGGTGCCAAGCAAACAAGCGTTTGAATCTATGTTACGATATATTTATTATGGTGAAGTGAATATGCCTCCTGAAGATTCCCTGTATCCTTTATCTGGCTTAATATGTTATTTGTGTTAAGTATTACAACAGAGATGCTCAGTGTTTTCTAGCTGAGGGCACACTCTTTCCATGATGTGCCAGGGACCACAAACCCAAGTGGTGCCAGGACAAAACCCACATTAATTACAGGTAACTTAATACTCTCCAGATTTTTTTTTACTATTTCCCCCTTCCATTACATTCAAAATTGCAACTTTAAAATCTCGGGGGATTGTACCCAAAGCTTAAAAGACTAACCTGTGGCTCATTTTATACAACTTCGGATGCAGAATTATATATAAATTAGTTTATAATTATTTGGTAATAAATATCCTGGATAGGGCTTCAATGAGGATAGAAGAGAAGAGGAAAAATAAATGCTTACTATAGGTATTCTATTTAATGAATGTTAATTCCAAAGTTTATAACAGGATCTTTTTTCCTGTCAACTTGTCCCTAGTCTACTAAGGCTGGAAATCTGACTTGGTAGCTTTAAAATACTCAATAGTTGCAGGAAGGAAATGGAGCCTCCATATTTTCATTTTTCTCCTTCCTGTTGGAAAGCTCTTCATCTCCTGAAAGTTCACCTCAAGTAGATTCTGATTCCTACTGAAAATGGAAGGAACATCACAGTCAGACCTAGGACCAGTCCACTAATTTTCCACTATTGAGATTAGAGTTCCTCAGGCAAGGAGATTTTTGGTGGCTCACCATAAGAAGTAATCTTCTATGAACACATCAATTCTGAGCTTTTATTTTGCTTACACCAGCTCCTTTTTGTGTATTTGAGTTCACAGAGAATTGGGAAACAGCTGCTGCACATATAATATAGCTGAAATGGCAGCAATGTGCATGGCCCAGAGCCAAAGACAATTTTCAAGAAGGCAACCAGCTGCAATTATAACAATAACACACTAGAGAGAATATAAGCAGAGATCAAACCTTTGTTTGTCCTTATTGCTATTCTGTTTCAGTTTATGATACTTGCATCCTTACAATATGAAACACGAATTCTCTTTAACTGTTTTTTTTAGCTATCTCTTTGCTGCCCCTTATTATTATGGGTTCTATAATAATCGTCTTCAAGCATATTGCAAGCAGAATCTGGAAATGAATGTTACTGTGGAAAATGTGCTTCAGGTAATTGCTACTAATGAATCAATTTGGAACTAAGTGTAATTATCTCTTAATACATTTTTTTCTGGGAATAATCAATTGAAAGTTCCAAAAATAAATACTGCATAGTTTGCAAGATTAGACTGATTAGTTTCTGATTAGTCTGTCTTATCGTCTACCTATCTCTATGGTTGGTATGGAGTTCAATGCATTTCCTTTTTGTAATTATTAATTACAAAAAATATATTACAAAAATTGTAATATACAAATCCTTAACGTATTTTAAAACAAAGATGATAAAGAATATATCTCCTAATTAGAAAAAAATGTGGCTTGTTCATTAAATATTTCTAAATATATAATTGTAGTGAATTCCCAATTCCCTTTTTTCTTTACTGATTTTATGCAAGAATGGAAGATAAATTATACATTGTGCAGGTTATAATATTACAGTCCCCTTCCATTCATATGAATCATTTCAAATCAAGGAAAATGGCCAATTGACAAACCACCAGATGACTTCAGATTATGTAGGACAAATCTCAGTATCTAAATGTCCCCATGCTCTGAAGAATCCCTGGGAGGCCAGAGCTATCATCTATTTCCCCAATAGTGTAAAGCTGATATGTCATTAAATTAGTCCATGCCATTAAAAAATGGTGCATATTAACTACCTGCTGCAATGTCTATGGAGATTCTCAGTCATCCAGGTCATGGCTGTTTCTGTTTTTTTCTTTGAAGACGTTTTGCTTCTCATCCAAGAAGGTTCTTCAGCTCTGACCGGATGGTGGGGAATGAAGTCAGAGCTGAAGAAGCTTCTTGGACAAGAAGTGAAAGGTCTTCAAAGAAAAAACCAGAAAGTCCGGCTGTCTCTTGAAAAAGCACCTTTGGGACTACCTACTGCAATGCTTTTATGAAGCTTTACAAAGTTAATCTTCAGTAAAGTCTATTCATATGTATATTTAGGGCTGCAAAGAGATTTGGTTTGAAAGCAAAATGTGGTTTGGAGAGTGTCTATAAGCACATGCCATTTGTTGGAAATACAAGTAGTCCTCTTCTTATGACCAGTCACCTAGCAACTATTCAAAGTTAGGAAAGATCACCTCAAAGATACTTACGACCCAGTCCCAAAGTTAGGTCACTCTTGCACTCATTCGCTCTTACCGCCTAGTACAGAGATGCTGCAGCATGCCACCACCACCACCACCCATTCCCCTCCCCACCCTGATTCTGCCCTGCTGGGTCCCCACAGGCACTGGGCCTGCTTTGCCAACTCAGTGGGTTCCACACACTTCTCCCCACCCCATCACTCACTCACCTTTTAAAGACCTCTAGAGCTCAGGAGGTTGGGGTAGGGAAGAAGCGCAGGCTGCTCCATTGCTGGGCCACACGATACAATCTTGCAAGTGGCTATCTTTTTCTCAGCAAAAAATAAGACTGGCAAACCTCTGTTTTTCTTTCTTCATTAGACACTGGCTTTAGCTCTCCCAGCATTAGTATTACATTAGCACAGTATTACTGTTAGCTTAGACGCTTTATTTAACAGCCACTGCGACCTATGACTGTAATGAGCAGGCTTTATTACAGTCATATCTTGAGGATTACCTATATTTTAAAGCTACCATGCCTTTTCTTGACATTTAATGCCTAATTTCCACAACTTCTGCTCTCAAAAGTATTGTTAGTTTAAGATGTTCATTCCAGTTTTTGCATGTATGCTACAAATCACATTTTTCATCTGCACAGCCCTAACATTCAAGCTTATAGAGTCCTTTTGATGCAAGAAACTTGCTTTTCCCCCCAGATTTTAGAGGCAGCTGATAGGACTCAAGCACTGGACATGAAGAGACACTGCCTATATATCATTGTTCACCAGTTCACCAAGGTTGGTTGGATGTTTTCTGGGGTTCTGGGCATCTGCTGTCCTCTTTCACTGCCATGGTTGAAAACAGCTTAAGGTAGTCCTCAGTTTCATTCTTGTTGCTCCCTTTGGATTGTTTGCTATGCATTTTTAATCTGCCTTGATTAATCTTCAGTGTTCCTTACCCAATGTCTCCCTTTAAATGTTAACTGTTCTTTGTTCTTCTGTTAGTATTGGTCTTGTAACATATTGATACATATAGGTGTATCTATGTGTATGATATTTATATTTAATTATTTATAGGAGGAATAAGTTTCCTACAATTAAGATAGTAGTATTATAGTTAAATTATATATTATATTTACATTGTTTACAAGTATGAAATTAATTCTAGAGAATCCAAGAAGAGTTTAGTTATATGTTTTGTTTTGTTTTTAGTGTATAGCATACACCAGGAAAGTCTACAGTGCTTTTTAACCACAGAGTAGTTTGGTAGCCTAAAACTGTTAGTTCATTTTGTTCATGTATGTGCACTATCCATGATACACCACAGGGGGACGAACCAGCTTTGTGCCAGCTGGCTAGCAGTATTTTGGGGGGAGGTGTTGGGTCATCTGGGTTTTCTTCTGCCGATCTTGCCTCGCATTTGGACAGGTCTGGCGCTGGCTTCCAGATGAAACACTGCTAGCTTTTCCCCAAAGTGGTTCCTATTTATCTTCTTGCATTTTTACATGCTTTCAAACTGTTAGGTTGACAGAAGCTAGAAGGAAATGATGGGACCTCACTCCGCCAGTTGGTCCTGTGGGCTTGAACTAGTGTAGTACTAGCCCTCTCTGACTGACAGGTCTATCTGTTTAAGTCGCTGCACTGCTGTGGCCACTTATGTTTTGTTAATAGTAGCTCTTCCAGTAGCATAACTCATCTATGCAATATTATAATCATTATATTTCAAGGTCAATTTCTGTATATTGCATAGCTAGACAAAGATAGGAACAGCTCCTATGTTTCATTAATAGTAGCTCCTCCTATCTTTGTCCAGCTATGCAATGTATAAAAATTGACCTTGAAATATGTAATGGTTATGATATAGCATATATGAGTTACATGATCAGAGGGAAAATAATTCAAAATCCACAGCACAAATGTATTGGGGTTAAAGAAAGATACAGCATTTAATTGCAATAGGATCAATTGGAAGCCACAGATATATTTATTATTACTTTTTCTTTTCAGGTTGGTTGCAATGCAGTTCTACAATGCTAAACTTGTAGAAATATTCTGTAATACACAGATTGACTGATATTTGGGAAGTTATTAAGAAATTTTCCAACTAAATCCAAACTATATTTCCATTATAAAAACATTTTAAAATTAGAAATTGGCTTTGGAGATTGGATTTATTGTATTAGCTATTTTTTAAAAAAATTATTTAAATTTTTACAACACTATAAACATGTTAATATTTTAAGATTTCATCTGTTAAAAGCCATTGTTTAAATGTCTTTTCTATTGATTTTTTGAGATTCTCTTCACTAGTTTTCAAAAGCTATATCTTGCATAATTATGCAGACATGAGAGTTAGAACAAAGGAATAGAAAATCTTAAATGTTGATTGTTTCTTCTCATTATTGCTAAACTTGCTTGTTTCATGGAAAGTAAAACATGTTCCATTACATTAGTTTTCTGTTTTAAGATTAGATTCATTTTGCTCACTTGAAGAAATAAAATATTAATTTGTACAAAACATATTACTGGATTCCTAGTAATAACAAATCATTTTCCCTTTCTTGAAGGTATCCAAGCTGCCAAATCTTCGGTCTCTCAGTCAGCCTCTTCTACTTGACATCATAGAATCATTAGCAAATCACATATCAGACAAACAGTGTGCTGAGCTTGGAGCAGATATTTAAGATTTTGTTTATTCTGTATCTTGCATATTTTCTTCTAAGAGGTTACACTCTTCCTAAATATAAAGATATTTAATCTTTGTTATCAACACATGTTGAAGTGGTAAGAAGCCTTGATGAAGTCATCTTGTGTGAGATGAGTGGCCATATACATTTGATAAAATAAATACATAAATAAAGCAGGAAACTTTTGAAAATATGATACTTTTGACTTTCTAAATATACATTTGAGCTGTATTATTTGGATTATAGGCATGTGAAGGCTACAAATTGTTATGTCTGATAGAATATATATCTCCATTGTTATTGATGAGTATTGATAATACACTTTTGATTCTTTGTCAAAACAATGTTGCTTAATTGAAAATTTCAAGCACTTGTTCAGACAATCTCCAAGAATTGGATTCAGCTGAATGGACCAAAAAATGTTATACACGTAGACATATTGGGATGATTAAGGTATAAAAAGGAAAGGAATACTGTTCTTTCCAAAAACAGGTTATGCAGTAAAACAACAATAGTATACCTCTTTCTTTAGCAGTATAATATGTTATCAAAGATTTTCTTCAGAATACTGAATTGCCACCCCTTTTGCAGCACTTGTCTCTTTATGTGTTTCCTAAAAAGTTTGTTGTACTTTTATTTATTGTTATATTATGAGCCTCCCAGAGTCCTTTGGAAGTTGGGTAGGTCCTAAATCAAAATAAATGAATTGTAGTAAATTTATGAAGTTATACTAAGTGACAATATAGACATGGAATCTTAAAAACCTTTTTGTTTAAAATTAACTGCACATTTCAACTCTTTTGTTGTTGTTTTTCTCTAGATACTTTTACAGACCTGCTTTGTTTATTAAGCCTATCTGAATAAAACAACTTCAGTTTTCTAAAAGGGCATATTTTATGGAAAGAAATACATGTTTCTGTTTGTTTTAGTTTACCAGAAGCTCAACAACTCTACAAGCAGTCCTTGACTTATATCTCTTTGTTTAACGATGATTCAAAGTCACAACAGCCTTAGAAAAAGTGCTTACATCCTATGCTCACATCTATGAATATCATTCCACCTCCATGGTCACATGATCGCAGTTTGGGTCCTGGAAAATTGGTTCACATATATAACGTTGCAATGTCCTGCAGTCACGTAGTCATAATTTGTAAACTTTTTTGCCAGTTTCTAGCAAAATGAATCCATTGGGTAGGTTGGATTTGCTTAACCATGGATTCACTTAATAACCATGGCAAAAATGGTTGTTAAATTGGGTCCAGTCAAATGATGACTCATTTTATCATTTTAACCCAAATTATGATGGCAATTCCAGTCCCAATAATGGTTGTCAGTCAAGCATTACCTGTATCTCAGATTGCAAAACTAAACCTGGAAATTTCACATGCAGCAGTAATACAAGAAGAATATTTTAGAAGTATAAAGTATTTGCATAAACTGATTGCTTTTATTGTGATTGAGGATGCTAATGAATCAGTATTAGCAAGCATGTATTGATGTAAAACTTAAATTTATCTGAAGAAATCTGACCGGCATATTTTTTAGTAATCTGTTTCATATATATATATTCAATTAACAGTAATCTGTTATTTTTCAACCTTGGCAGCTTGAAAATGAGTGACCTTCAACTCCCAGAATTCCCCAGCTTACCTGCTTGCTGGAAAATTTGGGGAATTGAAGTCTACAGATCTTCAAGTTTCTAAGTCTGAGAAGCACTTGGATAGTTAGTGAAACATATCAGATGTTGTGAATTATAGTTCCCAGCATTCATTGTCACTGGCTGTGCTGGGGCTACTAAGATGCTTCTATTTAAAAAAAAATATAAGTCCAATAAGTTGCTGTAGATGGAACAATTTTTATCCTATTTACCCTTGCTCAAAAACAAATTAATAGCAGTACCTTCATAATCTTAATATCTAGGGAATGTCCTTATTGATATTTTAACTAGTATTTTGCTGATTCAGATTCATGTCTGCATTTGTCTTAAATTTCAGTTGGCCTCGATACTTTCAACTAATTTGAAACATCAACTAATTTTAAAATTATGTACTTTTAATTGGTTAATTAAAATATGTATATGTCTACCATCCTAAAACCAAAGTTTGGGTGGCTCACAACCAAAGCATAATATATATTTAAACAGCAGAAACAGAAAACAAAAATCTAGGAACAGAAGAACCTGGCACCACAATCAAACTTCCCCAGTGCAGCTCTCAATAATATTCACCTTTGACTTCATCCTATCCCAATGCCTGAGAGAAAAACCACCTCTTGTGTGCTTTCTGGGAGGTTAAAAATGTAGGCTTTCAAAGGGAAAAGTATTCCATAAGGCAGGGGCTACGACAGAAAAGGCAGACTTTCTAACCCTTGCAAGATAGCATAGCACTTAGACTTATATACTGCTTCGCAGTGCTTTACAGCCCCCCTTAAGTAGTTTACAGAATCAGCATATTGCCCCCAACAATCTGGGTCCTCATTTTACCACTTTGGAAGTGAGAATCAAACTGCTGAACTGCTAGCAGTCAGCAGTATTAGCCTGCAGTACTGCATTCTAACCACTATGGCATCACAGCTCTTAATGGTAATGAGAAGATCTAGACTGCCTATTTTATCTGAACTGATGAGATAGGCAGATATTGTCAGGGGAAGGTGGCCTTGTTACATTTTATATATGATTTTATTAAGCTTTTTAAAAAGCAGGAAAAAAACAATGCAAACTAATTTATAAAATAATTTATAAAGAACAAAGAGAAAGGGAAAACTACAAGAAAAAATAGAAAAAAAGATACAAAGAAGCAGCTTCTGATATTCCTCACAGCAGCTATAAGCGCAATTATATTTTAACCTCACTTTAAAGTTACATCATGATATTGGTTTTTTCTGTAATCTATCCTGCCTATCAAAGCATAAATCACAAGTTTATTTTTTTCATTTTCATACTAAATGTAAAAAACAGTTCTCCAGGCAAAAATACATTTACAATTCATAGTTAGGCTAAGATGATAGAAAAGTCAATACCTTCATGCCCAATGTGGAATCCTCCTCAATGCCTTATATCTGCTGTGACAATCTCGTCTGTCATTGTCACTTCCATTTGCATTCTCTCCAAATCTTTACAATTTTTTCTTGCCTTCTGTACAGAGTTCAATCTCAATCTCTGTGGTTTAAAAGTAAAAATCACTCTTTCTAATTTACCAGATCTAAATGGAATTTTCTGTACCATGTCTCACACTGTTGCAGCAAATTTTTGAATCCTTCACTGTTATTTTTCATGGGCATATAGAACTGTATGGATGAATTGCAGAGATGGCCTTTCTTCCCCACCGTAGAAGAATTGTAAGTGCTTGTCTAATGCAATCCATAAAACTTACTTTGCAAAATATGAAAATCATATCATTTTCAACTATAAGCAATTTAGTACAATATCTAGCTTATTGATTGAGGAAGGAAAGGAATTTCCATGCTATAAATTAATGTTCCAAAAAAGGAAGAGAGCTGGAGCTTTGTCCATTGAAGACTATAGATACTATCAATTTGGAAATCTGACGTTCTTGGAATTTCATTTTGCCAGGATTTGCATTAACACTGACTCCATTGATTGTGCCCAAATATAGTTTTCTTCATGGCTACATATTGTATTCTCGGTCACCTTAGTACTAATATTTCACAGAAGTAATATATTAAGAAGAAATGCCTGCAAGGTAAGAGTGATAAGATGACATTAAAATGTACTAAAAGTAAACAGTATTACTTTAAAACTATCTTAAAACAACCTGCATGTTTAAAGTAAAATACATTTAAGTTTTAAAAATAATGTAAAATTACACCCAATATCTATCTCAACATTCACGCTGGCACATTCCTCGTTTTTTTTCTAAATACAAAGTTCAGCAAAATATTCTAAAGACCTATGGAAATAGCAGCTTATGCAGCAGCTTCAAATAGATTTCCCCCTAGAATACTACTTCATTATTTGTTTAGAGACATCGTGACATTTTCATTTCCAAAAATTAAATAAAATCTTATAGAAAAATGTTGAGCATAATTTTACATACCAACTCCACTCCCAATACATAATTTTTTTAAAAATGGATTGGGATCCTTTTATGTGCAGTTGTTATATATTTATAGGGAAGGGGGCTATAATTTTAAGAAAAAATCCTTTGGATTATTTATAAAAATGCTTATGAATTTACTTTATTGAGTCTCCTTAAAAATCTTTATAACATTTAAGGTGAGATCACAGGCATTTGATATATCCATGATAAAACTATTCTCTTGTATTTAAACTGTTAAAAACAAGTCATATGATACATTATCAGTTGATTTCTATTTTTTCAGTGATTAAGTAACAAATGAAGTGGATTTTATTCCATGAAAACGTATACTGTTATACATATACAGTATTTAGAGTGCAATAATACGGTGTCAGCCTTTGTAGTTTTAAGTTAGAGCATAAGAATATCTGCATTTACAACTTCAACATTTTATGCTTGAATAAATGAGTTATGAATACCTATCACTACACAGAGCTAAATATTCTCTTTTTATTTATTCAATTTATTTATTTCAATTTATTCAATATGCTGGATATATATTGAGGAAGGTATTTACAAAAAAAAAGTGTGTTTTTAAACCTGGAGCAAGAAACATCAATAACTTGCATTAATACTGATGACATTATTGATAGGTGAAAATGGAAATGAAGTTCTAGTAAGGAAAGTGGAGTACAGTGAACAAATGTTAACTTTATGATAACCTTAATGATTAAGGTTAACTATAAAGAAGACCAAGCTAATGACAACAGGACTTGACAGTACAACCTTGGAACAACCTTGGAATTGACACTAAAGATACTGAAAGTGGTTGATTCTGCCTTTAGGATTGACTCAACAATAAAAGTAATATGCTGCAAACTGGCACTTTGTATAGTCATAATGGAAAAGATTACTCAAATGTATTATGCAACCATCATATTCCCTGTGATACTCTATGAAGGGGGAAGTTGAAATTTGAAGAAGATAGTTGTGGCAACAACACAAAGCGAGGTTCTTCCTTCCAAGAACAAAGACACTATTTAGCCTTTTCACAATTAGCCAAGGTTGGCTAGGGGCTCCTAACTTGCTGTATTCATAATAAAAAGCAAATATCTTCACAATTGGCTATGCCATCTCAGAGGAATAAAATAATGTTTTGACTTAATTTTAGCTTCTCATTTCTTAGAACCAAAAGGGGCAAATCTTTATGATTAAACTTATTTCAATGCCTCCACTATCATAATTAGGAACATTTGGGAGACAAAACATTTCTTAACAACACCATAGTCCTGAAAATGGATTTTGAGGCTGAGGCTGAAGCCCTAGGTAGGTGGGCTTGATAGGAAACCGAACAGCATTCAGCACCCTTCTGTTGAGGATATTTGCACAGGTCTGAGCTGATGTTTTGAGTTTGCCTATACAACTCACCAGATTGCAAGTTGAAGGACAAGTTTTTAATTAATTCAAAAGCTGCGAATTGCCACCCGTACTCACCAACAACTTCTAAACGGTTTCCTGCCCATCGCAATCCGCAGATCCAAGCTAACTTTTCATCGACTCAAATCAGCCGCTTCTGTTGCTAACGCGTTTTGCTGTTCTTGCCGAAATCTGCCTTGCGCCCATTTAGGCTTTTCCCGTAGTTTCTGGCTTAGCTTCCCCTCTTTCGCCACCCCAACCTCTCCCGCCCCTTAAAGACTTTTTTTGTTATTACCTCAAAGAACTGAGCGGGGTTGAGTTGCATCGCATCCTTATCCCACCTCTCCGGCCGAAGCGCATGCGCGGTCGGCCAGGCCCTGCTCTCGCTGCCTGAGCGGGTGCAGGGATGGGCCCCGCTATGGAGCGGAGGCAGCGAGGATGCTGCGGAGCCTCAGCCTGGGGGTGCCGTCGCCTGCTGCCCTTTCTCAGCGCCCTGCTCTGCGCTTATGGAGACACTAGCGTCGGTCCGGTAGGGACGGGGAGCAGCGAGTTGGAAGCTATGGTGGGTGCTGTGAGGGACAAATAAGAGGAGCCCGGAGAGGCTTTCCATTGCGGGTGGAGGTGGGGGAGCGCAGCCGGGCGTCGCCTCCCCACCCCAAGTGGTCGCTGCCTGACCCGCGCAAGATGCTCGCCAAGCTGGGCTGAAGACAAGGCAGGTTGAGTCATCCCTACTGATGGGCGATGGAGCCATCCATACCAATTAGCCTTCTCCTGTCTGGTTATCAGGGAGGGGTTGGTGAAGATGTTCCCCCTTTCTCTGACAGCGTGGCCCTATCCTTACCTAAATGGAGGGTGGGAGGCAGATCATAGTGCCCCAGTGCTTTGGTGGCTGTGGCTGCGGCTGTGGCTGTCTTCCTATTTCTCTCTCTGTTATCAGGAGGAAGGAGAGCCGGGGGAGAAACAAGGACAGGGAATATTTGGTTGGGTGCCACTGTCCTGAATGGCTTGGAGGACTTTACACAGAGGCAGTGATGCAAAACAGTGGAGGGCTGAGTGACTTTCCCTCAGTAGGAAAGAAGTGATAATACTGCAGGTCAAGGGAAAACTCAGGTAATTGAAGCTCAGGGATTCAGGGAAAGTAAAGGCAAATGATTTCATGGACATATGAACCAGACAAATGGGCCGTACTTGGTGAGGTGGGGTGGGGTAGTAGTTCTGCTGGACTGAAAACATTTCCTATACACCCTTAAGGATATGCTTCCAGTTTTCTACGGATTGACCTGCCAATCTATCACTGTATCTGCATGTTATTGAATGAGTTAGGATTTGCTTTGTGATAAGTAGTAGAAAAAAACACAAAAAGGAAGTCTAGTTATGTCTTCAGATAGATTGGGGTTTTTTTTTTTGTTGGTTTGTTTGTTTGGTAAATATTGATGATGTGCTGATCTTAGTGTGTACTGATATTTCGGAGCTTTTCTGCGAGCTTTGATGGCATTGTGTGAGACTGCTTCCAGTGGCATCAGCTCAGACGGACAAAAACCATGATGAAAATGCTGAAAATATTGAAGATATGCAGTGAGAATAATGTAACTTAGTTACTCAAGGTGGCAAGCATGCATAATGCTCCCTCCCCTCTCCTGTTTTTTCTACAACAACCCTATGAGGTGGGTTGTGCTAAGAAAGAGCACAATTCGGCTTTCATGCGTAAGAACTCAGAGTTTCTTGGTTTCTAGGACAGTGCCTTTATCACTACACCAACCTGGCTATTAAGAAATAAAGGAAGAGTTACTAAACACCATTTGTATCACTTGGAAGTATACATTAATAGCACAGCTTTTTAGTATTTTGGAGAGTATGAAGAAGTGTGCAATTTTGTTTCTATTCTTTACATTCTTGAATATACTTGCATATACTAATTTTAAGGTGGTATAAATTAATGATGGATCCCATAAGTCAGTGGTCCCAAACCTTTTTTGTACCACGGACCGGTACAATCCACGGACTGATACACGGACTGGTACCAGCATCAGCACACACGACCAAGGCAAGGCGAGCCGAGCAACCGGCCAGCCAGCCGTTCCCCGCTTCTCCCCGCCACCTTCAACTCCTCCTTTGTACCTTTTCACGGTCGATGGGCTTTTCGGGCTCTTTCGGGCTGCCACCGGGACAGCTCTTCGTTCGAAACCACCACCCCCTTTAGCACCCAAACGCCGCTTTCCAACCGACGACCAACAAGCTCACCCGGAAGCACTTTCTCAAGCGCCGTCGAAACAAGATGGCGGCACCCACTTCTTTGCGGCCCGGTACAAAATGACCCACGGACCGATACCGGTCCGGGGCCCGGTGGTTGGGGACCCCTGCCATAAGTAATAGGAAAAGGTAAACAAAATCAATTTTTTGATTTTATTTGTATCCCGCCCTTATTATTTTTACTAATGACTCAAGGCAGCAAAGATATCCAACACACCTTCCTCCTCCTATTTTCCCCACAACAACAACCATATGAGGTTGGTTGGGCTGACAGACAGTGACTGGCTCAAAGTCATCCAGCTGGCTGTCATGGCTTTCACGGGACTTGAACTCATGGTCTCCTGCTTTCTAGCCTAGTGACTTAACTACTGTTTCCTTTGGCTCTCCTAATAAACTAAAGAGATATAACAAGTTGGTGGCTGGGCCACTTAACCTATTCTTCTTCTTGTGCCATATCCGTCATCGGAAATTGGCGGTCATGTTGGCGACCTTATTACTAACCTATATATAATTCTTAATGCATGACTGCATTCGTACAACTGAATCTTCCAGTGGAAGCTGATTGGAAACTGCCGACCTGCGGGCTGGATGCATCATGCTCAGGCCATAGCTGCCCCAGCTCCGCAAAGGGGAAAACCGTTGTGACAGCTTGAAACTAAAGAAACTTCCTAAAGCAGTTTGAAATAAATATTTGGCAGGAGAAAGGATCTGCTGTTCAAAAAAGGTAATTTTTGGTAGACATGCTAAGAAATTATTTGGATGACATCTTTTATATTAAATAACAAAAAGACATTCTTCTGTTAACCTCATACATACAAAAGTAAATCTAAACGGTCTGGATATTTGATATGGAAATCTATCAAATGAGGAAGAAAGAAAATATATATAAATAAATGCTATATTTTGACCAAAAACTATAGTGGTTATACTCTAAGAATTCTTTTCAGGCAGCTGGCAGGACACATTTGAGTGATGCTCTTATACATCCCTCAACATTTTAGACATTTGCTACTTGAACTCTAGAAGCAGCTAGTCTCTCTTTAATGCGAGACTTAGATAATTTACTAACATAATTTGATAGTATATTGTGGAAGTTTTCTCTGGAACATAATTTAAAGATGGCAATATTTGGATGGATTGGCTCTGGATTACTGAATCCTAGTTTGTAGAACCTTTCTCTACTACTCATCTCTGCCACTTAGTCTGCTAGATCTACTCAACATTCAGGTGTAGTCTCGTCTCCTATTGTATTAGAGATATATAATGTCATAGGCTTTTAAGAAAAGCATCAATAATGGAACCAATAGAAATGAGAAGTGAATGCATTGCCTAGGGAACAATACTCGGAAGAATTTTATAAGTGGGATTGTGAGAAGAATTGGTGAATGGTATTGTTAGAAGAATCATTAAACTGAAACATTAGTTGAATTCATATATAATGCTAAACCAGAATTTTTAAAATTAAGGTTTGTTGAACAAGGTATAATTGATGCATTCACATAATGTAAAGCCATTGTGGTTAAGTTCACACATCTTGCTAATCTGAAAACAAAGAATTAGGAGTAAATTAAGCCCTTAAATTAGTCAATAATAGCTTGATGTAATAACAGCTATCTAACCGCAACAGGGTGCAATAAGTAGTTGCCTTCACTAGAAAGAACATGAGACTATCACTAAGTTGAGTGTATTCTGCAGGATCCGATCTGGGTTGGTCATCGGGACCAGAGGTTTAGTCTTCCAAACTTTCAGACTTGTGCTGGAGCCCATCCTCAGGGAAATTCTGATGAGCTCAAGAATGAGTCTGAAAGCTCAGAAGACTAAACCTCTGGCGACTGACCCAGATTGGATCCTGCAACATTATCCTGAGACATGTATATTCACCTTCATTCGTGAGTGTATTCTTTCCACAACTTTAAATTGGATGGAGTAGAATCCGTGTAAATTGACATCTTTTCTTGCTTCTAGAAATCTTCAGATAAGCTCCATAAGTACCTTCAGGTATTGGAAATGTTATGTTCTAATACATCAAAGTACATTTTCTAGAGGGTAACTGACTTTGGAACACTTTCTCACAGGAAGTTCAACTAGGACCAACTTTGCAAATCTTTTCACACTTGGTCAAGGCATTTTTATTTATCAAGGCACTTTAAGCCTCCATCTTCATCATAGTTTGATAATATTACTACATTTATCTGTAGTAATAGTTGCATGAAATACTTTTAGCAATTAGTAGGCCATGCAGTTCTTCAGAGTCAGTATCCAAACGGTACCTTGGAGTTGGGAACGCAAACATAACTCTTGACTGTGACACTTGAAAGCTTCTAGGTCATTTCCTGGGATACCATAGTGGTTTTAAGGTGCTGCAAACAAGTGCTGCATTTGTATTCCCTCAAGCTCTGAACCACTTTGGGGAGATTGAATAGGAAGTAGTGTAGAGCCCTAGCAATCAGTCTTTGGTGCTGTTTTTGTATTCATTTGTTAAGTAGAGATGTATTTCTTGTAGATTGAAGCAACAGATCAAAGAACATACATTGTAATTGTTTGTCTACATTAAAATTAAATAGCATGCATCCAGATTCTCTAGTTGGCAGACAACCTTTGAAATGCCCTAGAAGCAATTGTTTAATACTATAATCAATATTTCCTTCTAAAGTAATATACCAGGAGATATAATGCTAGAGAAGTAATTGATTAGTTGCAATGGACAATTATTTTTTTACTATTTTGAGTAAGATCTGCTATTTTTTCTATTGATAATCTGACTAAAATGGATTATATATATAAATATTTAAAAAACAGAATGTAAAAGGCACAAAACAAATGTTACATGCATATAGCTTGTTATTGTAGAAAACCTTTATTTTTACTTTAGGCCATAATACATTCTGTAAACATTTATTGGAATGGAGCAATGCATTTTACATTTCTGTTCACAATTGTTATTTTGAAAAGTGTATATTTTTACTACAGTATCTATGAAGCCACTGGTATCAAATCACCTATAAAATTAGTTCTGTTCAATAGAAAGTTGCATCACAATCCTTCCCACACAGCAACTGGGAATTTGAACTAATATAATTTTTGGTGAATTGGATAATTATTTTCAATTACATATCTGTCTGCGATGCTAGCCGAATATCCTATTTCATGGTATCATGCTGGCACAGCAGTCAATATATTCCAAAGAGACTTGTCTGCTGATGCAGCAAATATTAGGACTGGCTTGTTAGTCATTGAGGCATACAATCGAAAATGCACTGTGCCCAGAGTTTACATTATAGTTTAATTATTTTAATAGCTATAAAACTGAAATGGTTGCAGACCAGTAGAGTATGTCCTGTTCAATCTGCTGATCAACTAGTGCTTTGCGGAAAAAGAAGTTTGGGAAAGCATTTATACATTACAGGTTGAAGAAGGTAAGCTTCCACTTGGAAACTGCTTATGATAATTTTTATGTTTTGGTTTTAACCCATACCTGACTATGACAGAGGAAATCTCTGCATCTGATTTCACCTCCTTTAGATACAAAACCTTTATTCTCCTGATCTTGTGCTGTATAAATGGTAATTATGGTGGTACAGTTTATGAAAAATCTTTAGATGACTAGAATGATGAATGTGAAGGGCCTTGCTTTAGACATCAGAATTGCTGCTTATACTTTGTAATTGACAATTGCTTTGTTTTTAGTGAGCTATTTAAGATCTATCCATAGTCTTCTGAGGATTTTAAATTTTTGACCTTTAAATACCAAACTCATAACATAAATAGATTTCCAAATTTGCTTTTGTTTCAAAAACTATTTGCAATCTACTTAAGTTGGGGAAGGTTACTGTTGTTCAAAAATAAACACCAAACTCCTTTAGGCACACAAACTAAGATATTAGCTTATAGTTATTCCTTATAATGTTTAATAAAACCATACAAATATAATCATCCATGTATGAATGTATAGTTAATGCATAAGATTTACTGTATTATTTCTAACTTTGATCAAGATTTTAACCAAATTACTACTGTACTTCATAATTATTCTAATATATTTATTCAAAGAAATAAATAAATGATGGCAGTTCTTATTTTAATGATGAAAAATGGGAAGCATATTTCTAATTACAGTGTGATGATTTCTTTGCAATCATCTATAGCTTTACAATAGTTTGGGGTATTTTTTAGAGCCTTCAAGTCATTATTGATTGCCGGCAATAGTCCCTGCAATTTTCTTGACCAGATTTTTTTGAAAGTGGGTTGCTGTTGCTTCTCCCTAGGGCTAGAGTGACTGGCCCAAGGTCACTCACCTGACTTTGTGCCTAGGTGTGACTAGAATCCCCAGTCTCCCAGTTTCTAGCCTGGTGCCTTAACAATATCAAACCAGCTATATATTTTATAGTAGTCCATAAGTTTATAATTCTTCTGCAGCTGCATCTTAGGGAAAAAAACTTGAACTCTTATGTTTATTTTCTTTATAGTAATAATTTAAATAGAATAAATGAAACTCTTTTTTTATACCACCTAGGGTTCTGGTTTTAAGATGACAGCCATACAAATATTTTAAATGCATACATACATACTTGATCATTATAATAGGCTATTATTTGATATCAAAGTTAAGTATTAATACATGAAAATGATTGCTTTTAGGTACTTAGAACCCTTGCCTCTATTCCTATCTTTCCCAAATAATTCCTTGATATTGCATTTACAACAAGCAAACTAGAATGCTTATATTAGAATAATATGCTTTTATTATACTTTGTAAGGACAAATAAAGGCCCTTCTCCGTTATCTCTAAATGGACAGTCACATATAAGGAAACTGAAGTAATATTAATGAGAGGATATTCTATGATGGGGAAGTAACCAGTCGGCGGTTTAAAGGACCTTACAGGGGAAAAAGTGTCTTTGTACATGTGAAAACTATAAACTTTAACCTTATAAAGCAAACACATAAATGAAACCAAAGGGAAATGGACACATTGTTTTTTATTTTATTTTATTTATTTATTTTTGTCAATTGCTTATAAGATAATAGGTATCATTGTCTCATGCATAACTATCCTGTTGCTATTTTTGTCCCTATAGGACAGATCCAACAATTGTTGCTGAATAAATATTTCTTCTTTATTGGTTGGTCTCCTCTACAGATAGCCCTGACTTAACGACAGTAATTGGGACTGGAATTTCCATTGCTTAGCAATGCAGTCATAAAGAGCAATGTCACGTGATCCCAGCAATCCCTGTTAGTGTTGTTAAGCAAGGATCGCAGATCCTTAAGCAAGTCCCAGTAGCTTGATAGCAGGCAAGTAAATGGCTACTGCTGGGCCGGGGACGGTGCGTAGGTAACAGCTTAAGCATGGCAGGGCTGGAGGTGGCTATTGCCAGGAAGAGAAGGTTGTGGGGCTAGCCATTGAGGTGAAGCAAAGTGCCACATAAGTGCAGCTGGACTTGGATGTAGCTGCTGCTGGGCAGTGGAGGTGTGTGGATAGCCAGGAGGAACAGTGTGACCATGGCAGGACCAAATGCAAGCAACTTCTGGGAGCAATTTGAAGCCTCCTGCTGCTTTCCCCATTGGTTTTGCTTATAGGAAGCCAACAGGGAAGGTCACAAATGGCACTCACATGGCTGCAACTTTTGTAAGTATGAGCTGGTAGCCAAGCTCCCAAAACACAATCACATGATCACAGGAGTGCTGGGACTGCCAGAACTTTGAGGACCAGCCATTAAGTATCACTCGTTCAGTGTTGTCCTAATTTAGAATGGTCACCGAATGAGGGGTTGTTAAACAAGGATTACCTGTATTCATTGGACACAGAATTAGTATTCCACAACATGATATAAGAAGTGGAATCAGAAGTGTTAGTTAATAAGTTGTTGGGAAATAGGATCTGGTGAGTGATTCTACTCTTAATCCCCTTTCCTTCATCAATTCCCTTCCCTTTTCCTATTTCAGAAAAGAGAATTATGTAAAGAAGCTAAGTGCCTGAGATTCAGAGACTCTTTTCCAAATCAGAAGAGTAAGTGAAAAAAACTCATAGGAGCAATGGATCACCTCGGTCTGTGCTCCTTCTGGCAAAATAGGATCATGTGAAAATAGATCTTCAATGGAGCCCAATCCAATGTATGCAAAATACAGCAAATCATGCAATCATTAAGAAAATCTGGCTTCACTGACTTTGTTGGAAGCAGGGGTGGGATTCAGCCGGTACAGACCAGTTCGGGTGAATTGGTAGTTCTGGTGATAAGTTGGCCCTGCCCACATGCCCCTGCACTGGGACACCAAAAACCCCCAGGGGTCTTAAAATTTTATCCAGCCTCCTCAAATGCTGTTGCCTTCCAGCCTCAGCAATTTATGGTGTGGTTGGGATTTGTCCAGTAGAGCTGCCTGAGGAGGCTTCTGTTTCCTCTTTGGCTTCTTGATTTTTCTGCCTCTGTCTCCCTTCCCTTTTAAGGGAATGCTTCCTTGTTTGTTTCTTCACTCTCAGCCATTCCTCTTGTGACACTAAAATATGCTGTTGTTGCTGCTGTTGGTGTTGGAAGTCCATTCATGTGTCATCAGGCTAGCAGTCCAGTGACTGTTGCAATCAGGCTTTGTCTAAGGAACAGGCTTTCTTTTGGGCAGATTTCCTTGTAAACATATGGAAAAGGATTTTCTTTGTTTTATTGGGAATAGATTTGCTTTCTAAGCTTGGAGCATTGGTGTTTTTTTGCACCCAAAAGGCTTGTGTTTACAGTCCCAGAGGAACATCCTAATTCAGATCTTGCTCTGATCTCTATCCTGGCTTCCCTTCCCTTTTTTGTTTTTTTGTTTATCCCCTGATTTCCTCTTGATATATGTTCTTTTCTTGGCTTGGTTGGATTTTGATGTCCCTGGATTTTAGATATTGCTTTTGAAGTTCCACTCTTCCAGTCTATTCTTTGCTTTGGATTGAGGGCATGGTCAAGTATTTTGTCAGTTGAAATAAGCATTGCTTTTGTCCCTGTCCTTGGATTCCTTGATTATTCTTTATCCTTTACCCTGTTTAGCCATGTGATACAGTTTCTGGTGTCTTTGTTTATCCTCATGGTGACTATCTTCACCCTGTGATGTATTACCAGTATATTTACAAGTTAGATATAATTGCTGCTGCCTTTCCACCCCAGCTTTGTGTTGAAGCTGTGACCCTTTTAATAGACAAATTCTCTGAACTTCTTAAGTCAGGGGTCCCCAACCACCGGGCCCCAGACCAGTACCGGTCCGTGGATCATTTTGTACCGGGCTGCAAAGAATGAATAATTGTGATTAAAATATATATAAAAATGGCGGCTTTCTTCACCTTCGGTGAATGCTGCTGGGATCAGGGATCAAGAACACAAAGGAAAGGCTCTTCCGGTTTGTCGGCTTCGCGAGCGGCAGGGATTTGCGAAGCTGCGCGATCCCTGCCGCGCTAGCCGTTTTTGGGGCTCCGACCCAGCCGGGTATCGAGCTAGGCTGCACCTGCAGGGGCAGCTGAAGGTAGGGGGATCCGGAGAAGGGTTTGGGGGTGCTGCAGACTCCCTCCCTGGCCGGCAGAACTCCCTTTTCCCAGGACGTGCAGCGGCGGTCTGTAATGGCCGCCACAAAGAAGCTGGCAGCCGGGTAAGAATGCGCAGGAGGAAGTGGAGAAAGTGATTGAGAGGAGAAAGTTTTTCTTGGCTCCTAGGACTCTAAGACATATCTAATAAAATTCCTGAAAAGTATGACTTTCTGAATAATACCTGCCAGAAGAGGAAAAAAGCGGCTGTTTGAAGGTGCTGAAAGGATAGCTTTCCCTCTTTTCCTACGGAATAAATAACTGGATATTAAGAAACCTATTTCTTTTAGGTGAAAATTGGTTTTAAGCGATGAGTGGGAAGAGAGAGGATTAAAAAGAAAACATTTGTATGCTAAGATTTTGTTGGAGCAGATGCCTTAAGGATTGAAGACTAGAATATATTGCAATAAGATTTTAAACAGATTTGGACTTTCTTTCTCTTGGATTGATATTACCCCAGAAGGAGAAAGTGAGAACTCTGCCTTGGTTTGGACTGACTGATAACTTTGGGACTGTTTTATTTTTTTTTATTTTCTTTTGAATATTCTGGTTGTTGTAAGAAGAAAAGAAGGGGAAAAGAAAAGAAAAGATTTATAATGGCTCTTTCTGTTGAGGAACTAAGAAAAGAATATGAACAAGCAAAAAAAAATGGTAAAGATGGTGTGGAAGAAGCTTTCCTTTTCTTAGAAATGGCGCTTATTAATTATCAACAAACATTACAACAGATGAAGACAGCAGAGGAACAAGAAAGAAAGAAAGGAGCCATTTTTAATGAATCTCAGAACTTGATCCAGAAAGAAGGAAGAGAGAAAGAAAAGAAAAGAAGAGAAAAGAAGAAAATTAAAGGACTTAAGGACTTAAGATCTAAAAAAACATTTAAGAAAGGGAAAAATAAGGTGCAAAACCAATATGATGATAGTAAACAAAAAGGAAAAGGAATACGACAGAGAAGGGAAGCTGGCAAGGCAGAGGCTAGAAGAAGGGGGGTAGAAAGGTTTGTTGGGAGAAGAAAGAAAGGGAAAAGGTGGAGAAAAGCTACAATGTTTTGAAATTAAATGAAAAAAAGAAATTTTTTTTGGATAATGGATAAAGTATAAATTTTTTTTAAAAAAAAGATTTTGCAAGGTACATAAGATGAGATGGTAGTATTGTAATGATTTAAGAGTTGATAAGAGATTAAAATGTTAAAATGTTTAAAAATGATTGGCTTTAAAACCTAATAATAGGGGAGGTTTAGAATATTGTTTTAATTAAAGAGTTTAATAAGACTATGGTACTGATGTTATTATAAAATTTTTATTATAGTATCTTTTTTTAATATTTGGATTTATTGTCTAATTATGTACTTAATTATGTTGGATGTATTAGTTAGATAGAATGTACCAAGCAAAATCGGATTGGGTATTAGATATTATTTTAAAGATTAATTTGATTAACTTAGGGGGGGGAGATAGAAAGGCATCATACTCTGATTAATGATTTCAGGAGAAACTTATTTTCTTTTTTTTTATAAGGAATGAGACAAAGGGATGATAAAAAATGGACAAAAGATATAAATATAATGATTCAAATTAAGATGATTAATTAAGATAGAAGTAAGAAGTGTGAAATATGTGGGGAAGTTAATATAGAAGGCTTAGAATGGTAAATAAAATAAGTAATGATATGTAAGATGAGCATGAATATAATTGAAGTCCATGAAGAGAGAGATACCTGGGTCCAAGTTACTTTCCAAAAAGATTTTTTTTATGTTTTGTGTGTTGTGTGTATATGTCTTTTTGGGGGGAGAATTAGTTAAAAATTGTAGAAATATAGATTGAGAATAATGGTAACTAAGTCAGAAAGAAACAGATGAAATAATAATAATGATATTGAATAAGAGTAAAGAGAAGTAAAGAGAAATTGAATAAGAGGTTTTGGTATTTTGTATGGAAATGGTTTAAAACAGAATTAAAATTTATCTGACTTGTTAAATTGACAATGAAAAAAGGTTTAAACATGTAATGAATAATGACAATTTGTGTGTTTTAAAAATTAATAAAACTTGTTTAAAAATAAAAATAAAAAAAAAGAACACAAAGGAAAGAAGGGGAGGGAGAAAGCCATAGTTTCAGATCAGCCCCCCGATTGCCTCCAGGCCCCCGAAGTGCCTGCCAGCCCTCTAACAACCAAAGCCTGTCCTGCTCTCCGGCTCAGTGGCTTCGGTTTCCTCCCGCCTCATTCCTCTCTCAGTCGCTCTCTCGCTCCTCCACCAGCCCAGGAAGAAACTGCTTCAAAGAAGCCGGCAGGGTGGCTTTTCCTGTCGGTGCAGCTCCTCCGAAGCGCCTGTTCACCCCCACACAGCCGCCCGCGGTTCAATCCAGTGCTCCGTTCTGCCTGCCTGCCTGCCTTCGTTTCTGGTTGTTTCGGAGCGGCTTCAGCTGAGAAAAAGAGGCAAATAGTTATTAAAGGGAGGGATGAGGCTGAGGAAGGCAGGGACGAGAGGCGGGGCTTCTCAGCCGTCCTGCAGGGACTTGTCCTGAGCCACGGAGACAGCTGTGGGCCGCCGCCGCCCAGAGCTCAGTTTTGAAGGCACTCCTCAGCCAGGCGCAGTTCCTGAATCTGCAGCTGAAACCCTCCGTTTTAAATGTCCCAATAGAAGAGAATATCTGTCGCTCAGGGTTGCAATGAGGAGGCCTTGGCGCTCCCTGAACTTGGTGGTTTGCTGGTGGACGTTTTATTACCCGACTAGGTAACAACATCAGATGTTACCTAGTCAGGTAATGAAACGTCTGCAAGCAAACCACCAAACTCGGACTCCACCGCCCCCACCCGGTCCTTGAAAAAGTGTTTCTGCATGAAACTGGTCCCTGGTACAAAAAAGGTTGGGGACCACTGTCTTAGGGGATCTGCCTAACCATATATGCTTCCCCCTGTGATGGTAGGCTTCTGTCTTATCACCTACGCTTGCCTTTGACTCCCCAAACAGCTGAGCCAATTGGAAATGGCACTCTTAAACTCTCCCATTGTTACTGTTGTCAATTTTTCCTCCCAAGATCCCACCTTCCATTTACATTCTCAACTTTCAGCTATTCATTTTGTGACTATACGAAGTTATAATAGTATTAAAAGAAAGTGAATTATGGCCTTTTTTCAGTTTGACAGCTGTCGCATCCTGTGGCCATATGATCAAAATTCGGACATTTGGCAACTGACATGTACTTATGATGGTTGCATCATAATGGTTCCTGGGGTCAGGTGCTCACCTTTTGTGACCTTCAGAAAAGGAAAGTCAGAAGCCAGATGCACTTAACAATTAATTGTTAAGTGTTATTAATTTAACTGCATTGATTCATTTAACAACTGTGGCAAGTAAAGTCTTAAAATGGGGCAAACTCACTTAACATCTTGCTTAGCAATAGAAATTTGGGCTCAACTGTGGTCATAAGTTGAGGACTACCTGTACCCTATCTCCTGCTGAAAGTTTTTCCACTCATGATTGTTTTGTATTGCTTATGAACTTCTTTCTCACCCTGATATTCAGTAAAACCCCACTGGAAGTGCTGTTTTTTAATTTTATACTTCTGTCACTACTTGCCATACTCCCCCTGAGAAACAGGGTGCTGGATATGTGGGTATGTTCTCCTTTTGAATGTGTTAAATTAAGTTCTCTGCTTCCCTTTGTTTCTGCTCAAGTTGGTGAGTTACGTGCTGTGACTTAAGCTTGTCTTTTAACCTCTAGTTCCTCTATTAATATTTATACAGACAGCTGTTATTGTTTTGAAACTAGATCACTATGGCCATCTTTGCCAAAACCATGGGTTTCTCACATCCTCTGGTTCTTTGATTCAGAGTGCTGATTTGTTTCCATTTTACTTAAGCCATTCTTCCCGCTGCTGCTGCCGGTAGTATTAAAATGAAGGGCCATTCTCAGTGCCAATGAACTTGCTGATTCTTGTGTTAAATATACTGGTCTCCTGTGGTTTCTTTACAGAGTACTTTCCTACTTCTTTTTTTATCTTTGCTGTCTGCTCAAAAACCCGACCTAGCTTGGTAGAACTAGATGCAAACAGCATATTTTCCTAGCCCTCCAGGCTCCAGATGGTCTCCTAGCCTAGGGGTGTCAGTGGTGGCCCACGGCCTGGATGCGTCACACACAGGCCACACCCAGCCCAGCTCCGTGAAGGCAAAAACGTGGTGGTACATCAATGTGACGCGAGTTTGACATCCGTATAAGATGATCCCTCACATTGGTCTACCTTTCCATTTAAGCTTAGGCAGAACATACGTTTTCTTAATGTAATGTAGTAGTATTGTTACAATACTGGAAAAAGGATTTCAGTTTGATTTGTGATTGATGGTGCTTATGAGTTAAACATTTCTGGCTTTTTGCAACAAATTAATGGTGGATTGACTACAAATAACTAAAGTGGACTGATGCTCTTTTCTTTGCCCTAATATTCATGGACAGTTTTTAGATATTCTTATAATTGTACCTACATTTATCTGTAAAAGTTTGATCTTCTAGGTAATCACCTCACTATTACCTTATCTGCCTCTATAGGAAGATATACAACTATCTCGGGGGATATAGGAGGAATTGGTACCCGTGATGAACTACATTATCAATGTTCATGAACTACATTAATTAAGATTCAATGTATGATGCTATTTGTTCATTCTTTAAGACATGTGAATTTCTGTTAATATTCAGTGACAAAAAATCAGAAAATCCAAAAGGAGGTAGATATTTTTTTCATAGAACTTTACTGTACTGTACATACAACATTTCTCCCCTGAAATATTCTTGAATTTATTACTTAAATAATGACTGAAATATTTTGCTTAAAATTGGATTACTTAGTCTTAATTCCAGGATTATTTAGAACACAAGAATATAAAATCTTCAGTTGTGCTTATTATTGAGTTAATTATTCCATTATTGTCAGTTATTTAGGGAATTTGTATTATTTATTGAACAGGTCAGATTTGATGGGCAAAGCAAGAGAATTTATATCTTTTCCCTAGCTCCAGCTAAGGATTTTTTTTATAATTGAAAGGACTTCATTTGCTGTCACCTCTGTAATCTCATTTTAAGTATATCTTTTTTTTTCTTAGCAGGTATATCAAATCATGGATGTTAGAGGCAATTACCAAAAAACAGTTATTCTTGATAAAACCATGACTGTTGTGATCTCCCAAGTCAGTTCTTGTTTTTTATTCTTGTGGCTCAAAATGAGGCTAAAGAAGCCACAATATGAAGCAAGACAGCTCTTCTCTAGATTTTTTTTTTAATCGCAGTCCTTCACTATTGTTGAAAACTCTGAGTTGTAAAAATGACTATAGAGTTTGAAGTATTTGCATTTCTTTGCTGCTATTCTTTGCTGGGTATCTGGAGTTTACATGCAGATCTGGTAACCAGTATACCAAAGAATTATTTTTGAAGTTACGTATGCATCACCAAATTTGGTTAAATCTATAAGGGTTATTTTGCTTTTTTGTTGTTGTTGTTGTTATACAATCTAGTAAGGATCATTTGGAGTGTCTATGAGTGTATTATCACATGGTGTTATGGTGTAGCTTAAAATGTTATTTTCAAATCTAAGTAAAAATAGTGCAATATCCCTTACCTTGACATGTGATTAGTCAGGACAGATTTTCTCCTTCCATGAGTGCATCTGCTTGCTACCAAGTGGCAGGTAAGGAAGTATATAAGCAGGTCATTGATAAAATCCCTTAATGTCCTATCAACCTCTTATTTTACACTACTTTACTGAGAAATATGTTGAATTTATTTAAGTTGTAGTCCTTCTCAATGCTTGACAGATCTGCAACCAATCCAACACCAGGATTTGCAACTACTGTATATTTTATGCTGGTGATGCTTTTTATGGAATACTTAGGTAATGATATCAATTAATTAAAATTGCTAAGTTCTCACACCAGGTTTGATGCAGTCAAAATGGCATCATTCATGTATAAGTAAAAGGTATTATCAAGCTTGAGAAATCCCCAAGATTTTCAGAACCATAAAACAGTGGGGAATGAGATGGAGAAAATTTGAATTGGTTGAAAGGTTTCAGAATCTTCCCAGTGAGGAATAGGATATGATCAATGGTCATGGCATACTATTGGCATTACTGATGCATAGGAAATAATATAAATTTGGGAGGAATAGAATGGGCTGTCTTCCATCCCTGGAATCTTGAAAAGGGAAACGCTGGATTATAGTTGCCATTTCTTCTGTACTATTACCAGTTTTGAATGATTGAAGTTACATACTTGATCAATCAATACTTGATTGACTTTTGTGTTATAAAATAGGAGGGGTGATATAAAATGCAGGTGAGGTGAATTTAAGAGAATATACGTGCATTAGTGGGAAAATTACATTTATTAGCAAATAAATTATATAGTATAAATAAATTATATAATAAATTATATATACGTAGATTATCATCCTACCTTCATTTATCCAAGCACTTGTTGAAACCCGGGCTTTCTGAGAGATGGAGAGCAAGTTGGGAGATATCTGTAGGAAGATATGGCACAGGACAGGGACAACTTAAATGCCCCTCACGATCTGTAAGCTTTCCTTTAAAAATATCATTCCTTAGCAATATTTGCAGAAGTAGTTTGCCATTGCCTTATTCCTAGAGCTGAGACAGTAACTGGCCCAGAATTACCCAGCTAGTTTGCATGCTTGAACAGGAGTTCTAGACAAGAATAGAGCTCACAGTCAGCTAGCTGAGTATCTAGCTGACTATCCTTAATCATTATATCAGTGTTTCTCAACCTTAGGAACTGTAAGTTGTCTGAAGTTTAATACCCAAATTCCTCAGTCAGCAATTCTGGAAGTTGAAATCCATCCATCTTAAAATTGCCAAGGTTGAGAAACATTGCACTATATCAAATTGGCTCTTGAATATACAGTAGTTTAAATATTAATATGTCAATCCATTGTTTCCATTTTTGTCACATCTTTGGTCATATCATGCCTTTGGTTTGATCTAGTATGCCTTCTTAGTGCCGATGTTTCTTAGCCAAACCACAGTATAGAAGCCACATTACAGTATGTAAAATGCTCTCTTAGTAGACTTTATATTTGGAAAAATGTTGGACAAATTGAATCCATGGTAAATCATATTTTTATGCATAAAATAAGAATAGCAACTGAACTGAGAATTGTGTTCTGATAAAATATCTGAATTTGCACACGCAACCAAGAAAAGTTGATAGACCAACATTGCTTTTTGCTATTATTCTTATTGTCCTATGGTTATCTTCATATATTAAAAAAAAGCAAGAAAGGTGAATATATCAACAATTGTTAATTCATGTTTCAACTAAAAATGAAACAAGCCAATATA